>NW_010173695.1:0-15014 GCF_000695765.1 Mesitornis unicolor | reverse complement strand
ATATATATATATAAAATTATCAATATTGCTTGTCTAGTACTGAACAGTTAGCTGGTAAAAGAACTCAAAGCAAAGAGCAGTACTGGAGCATTCCAAAAAGGTATGTTTAGTTATTATTTATGAAATGACCAAAAGTAGGAATTTCCTTGTTACAGAAAAAATTGAACAAAAAGAAACACTCAGCTTAAATGGCTTTTGTTCAGTTTTAAAATTCGCCGTGTTAGCTACTGACATAATCTCTTTTGAATATATCCCTAGCATAAGACAGCTGTATTTTGCGGACTGCATTTTGTGGAAGAGGAAAAAATAACAAGGTAGAACCCCTTCTCTCTTTATGTGCACTGTTAAACCATAAAGCAGAAACACTGCAGTGCTCTTGGCTTGTGATGGAAGTTGGTAAAATATTTGCAGATACTGAAAAGTCCAATAAAAACCCCAGCATTGGTCAATTCAGTGAAAATCCGCATAACATTTTTCCACTGAAGTGTAACTATTTGTTTTCTCGAATAAATGGACAAAGCACACATGTGTAAGTTGCTGTTACATCTAAACTATGAAGCCATAGACAAAAAGCAGAAAGTAAGAACAAATATTACTCCAGGACCTCACTTGATTCAGCGTTCACCTGGGAGAAAGGAATTCTGGCTTCCAGTTTCTGCATCCAATTAATATTTGGAATATCTCCATCCTAAATACCTCCTAGCCACCAGGGGACATGGATTCAATCATCAAGCACAGACAGAAACTGAAGCCAGGACTCCCACATTCCTGATGGGCTCTCGGCACCACTGCACCATCAGATAAATTCAGGCACTTGCTAGAAAGGTGCAACCCAGCCTGAAGGGCAAATTGGGACTGCCTGATGTCTTTGACTCTTTTGGGAAAACAAAGGGGAAAAAAAAGCCTAGCATTGTAGGCCAATGCATACAATAAATATTATTTCAAGTCATATCTGAACTACTGGGTCCAGCCACAGAGCACAGAGATAACTTACCCAGAGGCCGTGCAGATTAGCACTGTTGTGACGTGCCCAGGTTGAAGACAAGCTGTCAAACACTGCAGCTGAATTTGTAGTAGAAGGACTATCTCCTCTTTTTTTCTGATGAGTGTGTTTCAAAGTGTGACCGCTCCAGACCAGGAGCATGCAGAGCAGGAGGAATAACGCACCATGCAGGCTCACCCTGGGACACCACAGCACTCAAGCACAGCTGGATGAGGGTTTTAAATGGGCAAAAGGAACAATTATGCACACAGAGGAGCCTTTGGGTCTCTTCTTTAATCTCACATATTTTCCATTGTGATTAACTTGCTACTTGCTCAATCCATGAAGTATTAAAGAAAAAAGAAAAATAAAGTGAATAACCTGTCATCTCCTCACTGATGAGGAAATGGTTCATCAGTGTGATAGATATTTGGAGCCGTTCACAATGCAGGAACTGCAAGTTGAAGAGCTGGTATGCTAGACAAGTATTGCCTACGAGCACCTCATTCAAGTGCATGAGGAACTGCTTCTCTTCATACATTCAGTTTAGAAAGTGTAATGGTCTGGATTGCTTTGTTCTCCACATGTATTAAAAGCAGATCCATCACTGAGTTAAAGAAAATAACCAAGTACTGTCTCCACAGACTTTTAAATAACAGGTCCTCCTCTTTTACTCTTGGCTTTGCTACAGATGAATAACAGAATATTGGATGTTTGCTACAGATCCTTGGACTGTTCCATTTGCTCTTTTAAAGAAGCATGTCATAGTTTCAGCTGAAAATATACCACTACTGAAGTTTCGTTTAAACAGCTGGATAAACCCACGGATCTGGCCAGGTTTTGTTTTCATTTTTACACTGGAAATGTAAAAGTTTCTCATTTATACTCTGTAAGAAGCAACTAATAAACTTGCCTCTGATCAAGTGCGTTAATTTCAAATCTGAAACTCAAGACAGTTAATTATGCTGTGAGGGAAACATTCTTTAAAAAACAAAACCAAAACCAACAGAATTCAGAAATGTTTAGCTATAGGTAAAAGTAGCATTCAATTGTAAATAGTAAGAGGGATTACACAAGTTACCAGAAGCTTTATAGTCCATGCAGACTTGTTTCATTGACACTTACAAGTTAAATGCAGAGTATCTATCAGATTTACCTCCTGGCCGAGGCCTGGTACTCATATCTTAAACAAATGCATTCAATACTCTTCTTTCAGGCTAGTTATGGATTGAATCATTCATTAACTCTGAGAGCCTTCTTCAGGTTTCCTGAAAAACTTACTCTTTTAGATTTCTAATGATTTCTAATTAGATTACTAATGATCACAATATTGAGTTACTACCACTTCATTTACTGGAGATATTTTTTCCTAGCATATACAGTATTTTGAGTGCTCTGTCAGGAGATTTCAATAGCAGCAAGTGCCAGGTTCAGAACTCAAAGCTCTTAAAAAAATGGAACTAAAAACAGCTCAATACCCCCACACAAAAACAGGAGAAAGAAATATTTTCCTGGAATGAGTCACTGGACAATACATTCTCACTTGCAACCAAAGGTTTTGATACAAAACAAATAGTTTCATTAAATGGAACTGGAATACAACATAGGTTTGGCAAAGCACAGCAACAGAGCGTGAAACCATTTCAAAAGTAAGTAAAATATACCCCCAAACAGGGTCTAGAACAACTGATTGTTGGTAGTGCCCCAAACATGTTTGGACAGGCTCCGCTCCAGGCTGCAGGAGAAAGCACTGAATCACAGAATCACAGAATATTAGGAGTTGGAAGGGACCTTGAAAGATCATCCAGTCCAACCCCTGCCAGAGCAGGATCACTACTGCAGTTTTTGCCACCTGCACTGCCTGCTCAGGTCTCTCTGGCTGTAACATCACCTCTGCATGGGGCCAGCCTGGCCTCAGAACTTCTGTAGGTACTGAGGGATTTTTGTGGTGACACCTGGGCAGGCATCTCCTGGGGCATCCACAGAGATGCAGTCGCTGCTGCAGCTGCAAAATAAGTCAAGCAGCTCATCCAGTCTGCTGGTCCTGGAGAAAGGCAGCTCTCAGGACAGCTCTTTTAGATCCTCAAGTCTTCTGCAAACCTCTCGCTACCTCCCAGCAAGCTTTTGTTTTCATCCCTGTCCTTACGCTTTGCAGGAAGCTTGGCAGAACAGTAGAGTCCAGTCTACTGAAGACACATTTCTGTAATTAAGCAAAGGCTCTGAACTCTTGTTTACGTCCTTCGTGCATCCTCTGGGTCACACATGGACAACCTGGTGTAGATCATATGCTTCCATTCATAACTCAAAAAAAGAGCATACCAAAAGTCCAATACTCAAAATTCAAATGGATGTTTGCGCTGTCACAGGGCTTGTTATCTGGTTCTTTCTGTTCTGTTTCTTCTTGCAGTTCATCAATATACAAACAGATTTTCAGCTGTCATCTATACTCAGCAAACTACATCAATAACCATTGCAGTTAAACTTAGCCACATTTTCCTTTAAAGTTGATTTAGATTGCATTGTGGTAATTTTGGATACACTTCCTATAATTTTACACTCATCTTTCACATACATTTATCATGTAATATTGTGCATGTAGATACTCTTCACAAGGTCCTCCGTGGTGACTGCTCATCTTGTGGCTATTTTCTTAAGAGAATTAACTCCACACATATTTGTATTAAGAAATACGGTAACAGGGTGATGAGTAAAATAAAAAGGTTCATGCAGTTGGAAGAACACAGCACTATACTAGTTTGAGAACACTGAGTTAATAAAACATGAAAAAAAACCCCAAAATACATATTGTTCAGTTCTTGATATCTATCTTAATTCCAAATTCTTGTATTGGCCACCTGTTGATCCTCTACCAAAGTTGCTTACAGAAAGTACTCATGTTAGGAGTATGGATAGGGATTTGTTACATAGAGGATGGTAAAAGTCTTTTCTGGCTTCATATTTTATGAATATATGCTTTAAGAGATGCTTGTAGTTTTCAGGGTAAGTTCACAGGTATACATAATAAAATATACTAAAAACATACTCTATTCCTTAATCCTGCCTCAGAAACAGACTGAGGACTAAATATTGCAGGTTGTGTAAAATCAATAGCAAGATTTTTGAGAGAGGTAGCACAGCATTTCTACTGCTCTCCTCATGTGGGTAACAATGAAAAACCAGAAAGTTCGGCACAAAGCTGATCTTTTACTGTACTAAATAAAGTCAGATCACATCTCCTATAACAAGAGGGTGACAAGGACAAAAGAAGGGCTGAATATTTTTAAAGTTCCAAAGACTGTGAATCCTTGTTTGCTGGAGGTGGCTTGATCTTTGTTGTCCTATTCCTTTCCATAGATTTTTTGATAGCTCAGAAAAGCAACGAAGTCTCCAAATACAGGCCAGCACATCTGTGGCCCAGATAAGGAAAGTGATAACGAGTCCCATGATAAATGATATCTCTCAGGGAAGGATACCAGATATCTTGATGAGTACTAAAGAATTTCCATGTGGAGAACAAACACTATCAGGAAAAAAGGAAGACATGATAAAATCAAAAACATTTCAGGGACATGAGGCAAAAGGGGAAGATGAGGAAATGCAACAGTTGTCTTTGAAACGGCACTGAAAGTGATTCCTTCCATGTTAATCCCTTTTCAACCCTGGCATCTGTAGCTTTTATTGAAACCTTCACTATTTGCATTGGACTCTGAAAATATTCAAGATGGATCACAAGTGTTTTCTTCCATTGAAATTCCAATTGTGTGTGGATGAAATTGGATATTACTTTACAAGAGCAATTAGAAATGCTTTTCTCCTTCCAAAATGGCTCTCACTTCTTTTTTGTTCTCTTCCTCAACATTAGTAATTGCCAGTGGTGCCTATTTTTTGCCACTTTTTAAATTTAAAGTTGAAAGGGAAGTATTTTCATGACAACAATATTTTCATCATCTGAACAGTTAATTCAGAATTTGATGGATGGCAGTCACTTTACTGTCCTCACTACACACAATTCCCAGTTAGAAAAGCCTTAACCCTAGAGTTATAGTAGAAGAAGCAGTGCTTACTTTAGTATTTTTCTTCCTTAATCCAAGATAAATCTCTATAATTAGAATTGACTGCTTTTTAAAGGAACGGAAATGGCAAGTGGCTCTAACTTAAATTAAAAGATCTATTACCTTTGGTCTTCTAATTCTTCTCAGCAATGTGTTGTCTCAAGAGGCACTTTCTCATCCTTATGAAAACTAACTTACTGTAGGTGTAGAGGGAAAAACACATCACTGGCGTTATGTACTAACTGACTACATAAGGAAGATATATACACAAGTTTAGAGCAATGGAAAATAATTGCCAAGTATGAACATTTTATTAAAAAATTTCTGTAGCATAAGCTATTCATCAAATAAGACATTTTTATTGAAGGCTACATTTTCATTCCTTCATGCAAATGGGACATTGGAAAGTAAAAAGTAGAGAGTCACCATTTCTGTTTTCAGGAGATGAAGGCCTAAAAGCTTAGTGGCATTTCTGGTGCATCGCAGCTTTGTACAGCAGTACCCTAAAAACACTCCTGGCCAGCAGAAAAAAGTGTCATGATATCATGGCATGTATTTCCAGTTAACTGCTCATTCTTCTTGCTCCCAGGATTTCTTTTTTCCTGTGTCCTGTAAGCTTCTCTTTAAACTTCACTGTGCTAGTGCCCCTTTCTGTCTCGCTCTTTACAAAGCTATGGCTTTACATCCAGACCTTACTGATCCTCTGATTTTGTATGCTCATCAGTCTTTCTCTTCCTAGACAGACGAGCAGCAGATGTCCTAAGGTCTGCTAGATGATTTGAGATTTTCAAGACCTGTCATACCCTGGAATTAGTGAACACTGGCAGTGTGTACAACAGCAGCAATGCTGGAAGCTATCTGTTGGCTGATGCTTTGATTACAAAGTCATTTATACAACAGTAACAAATACCATTTGTCTAACAACTCACAACATTCAGTGGATGGTATTTACCTAATATTAAAAAGATCTGGATCCAAACCAGTCCAGCTTTATCTTTACTAAAGATAAACTCCATAAGTACCTGACCAAACGAAGCATTGCCCAAAACCAAAAATAATTCCTTCATCTGTTCCTCCTCCAAGTGCTAGTTTTATTTATTCTGACAATTATTCATCTAGATAATGCAATATATCCTATATTTTGATGCCTTCTGGTTTTCAGACCTGTATGACTGCCGTTTAAAATTACACTGTACAACCACATGCTAGCATCCGCTGGAGGGATTTTAGAAGACATCAGCAGGTCAGATAGGTTATGGTTGCTGAACACAAAGTATTTTGACTTTCCTGGCTAACTCCACTTATTTCAGCAGAGCTGTGCCAACAATGAATCTAAGCCCGCTATCTAAATTTAATCTGTTCATTATGTCCAAAGACTATTGCAAATAAATAGGCAATCAAGTGGCTAGAATGACAGAAAAGAGGGATACGGTGTGTAATAGGTGACCTTACAGAAGACAATCAGAGCACTGATTCCTTTCCTTTCAAACAGCAGACAATAACAGTTCAAACTAATCACAATTCAAATTTTCTTTTCTACATTTAATTGATACTCTGGAGACTTGATTCAGCTCATCCTAAATTAGTCCTGTGATAATTAACTTCACCAATAACTGGATCAACCCGCAGGTAAGAGGTGGATTGGGATCTGTAGAGCATAAAGCCCTCTGCTTTACACAGTGAAAGCTGCCCCAATACATACACAGTGCGAGCAGTTCTCGAGAAAGGCTTCAGATGTTCTGACAATATATTTTACCTTGAACTGGTAAAGCAAGCTCAATGTTTACCCAGTTCTTGGCTTCTTCACTCCTGCTACATTGAGAGTGACACTTGTGAAATGGATAGCTTTCCCCAGGGAATGAAGTTAAGAACAATTCAGTTTACAAACTCCAGGCTAAAAAGGACCTTTCAGATAATGCTTCCAATGAGGACTGACTGGGATGCCTCCTTACCTGAAGTACACAACTCATGTGTACACCCCTGTGGGCTTGTGCCATCTGTCTGACACTTTCTAGTCATTACCAAATAAAATTCTATCTATTTAGAAAATTTCTATAGACACTGCTATTTAAAAGACCTTCCAAAGATGTATCAGAATGTGTCTTTGGGTCAAAGGAGAATCTTATCTCAGTATGGTTTCTAAATCTATGTTTTTCTGAGGAATGGAGTGTTGAAATCTGATCGCTGAGGCTGTGCAACAAGAATGAAAGCTAAAGAGAAAGATTAAAGATGTTTAAAGTTCAGATATATCTTTACTATCTTTCTCAACACATTGACATAGGGATTAAATACGGTTTTTCAGAAAAGTGAAAAAATCATTTTAAGAGAGTCTATTCAGAATTAGGTAATGTAAGGATTGTTATCCTCACACCTAAAAGAAGAATATTCTATCATGAAACAGAATAGCCCTTGAAGTAGGGTATAATAACATTCAATAATAACATTCTTAAAAGTACCTGTTTATTTTTGATCAGATTTCAGTCAGAATGTTTTGAGTTTTTTTCATTGCTCCTCAGGGAAACATGCACTAAATTCTTGTGTCCTTGTGCTGCTGTCTATGTCTTCAAACTGTTTTTCTTTCAGAAACCGTATTTTTTTATTTTGTCCTTTATATACCTATAGTGCCATATGAAGCTCTTCATCTTACAGTCGCAGTGGAGATCAACTATCTAAAGTAGGGCATAAGCTTCCATTTTACTAGATCATCTTGGCCAAACCAGTCATTGGGACCTCATGTACATGATGCTAACAAATGGCTAATGACCAACAAATTATTTAAGCTCACTGGAAGAAAACTGAAATTCCTGTCTGCTGCAGCTGCCCTAGAAACCTGCAGCACAGATTTTGGAAGTAATCTGGACAGGTAAGGGCAAGCATCAGAAGACCAAACTCAGCTGGCCCAGGTCTACACAGCATCTCTCTTAAACTAATATGATTTTTATTCATAAGGCTATTAGATATCCTAATATGGATATTTGATCTTTTGAATAGTTCTAATTTCTCCCTAAACATTCAGAATGGAGTTAATTCCTGCATTTCCTATTGTTGTTTCAGCACTTGAATACTAAGTAAGAAAAGGTGTGGGGAACAACTGAGGAGGAAAATGGTGAGCTGTGGAAAGAGAAGGGCATTTTAGTCTACAATACACTTGCATTTTAAAAGACTGGAGTAAATCACATGCACTTAACTGGCACTCACTTTTAAAATTTAATTAGTGCCAGAAACACACTTTGAGACATACTGCTCTAAAGGTGCTTGGAAGGAAAAAAAATTGCCCCCCAAGTGTCTGATATGAAGAGCCCCTGGGTGACACTCAGAGTAATGCACTTTTTGAGCACTTCAACTTACTAGTGTCTTTCAGCACTTAATTAACATAATTTGACACAATTACAGATATAAACACTTTATAAGCTCTTGGTAGTAGGAGTGTCAAAAAAGTGTTGATCTCCATCAGTTTATATTGGAAACAAAAAGCTCTAGCACAGCACTCAAACAAGTGCTTAGAAATGCTCTACACCATTCATAACATTTAAAGAAGCACCAAAAAAAAAAGTTTCCAAAGTGTTCTCTGGATACATTCTTTAAAGATTTTACACATAGACATAGCAGGTTACCTAAAACAACTGAACCTATATGAAACTCACAGTCAGGCAGAGTTAGTCAATTCTGCTGCTCATTACGATCTGCAATGACTGGATTAGCAAGTCAGAAGTATTTTGGGAAAAAGAGGAAAAACAAAAACGGTGCTGTTCAGAACAACAATAACCACCTGATCTCTCATATTTCAGTGTTCAATCTTCTGAAAGAGGATTGAGAATCTGTAGACTGGTATGTTGCACAGGTCCAAGTCAGAGTGTTTAGAGTGAGACTGAGTGCAGGCATGCCATGGGACACTCTTCCCACAGAGTTTTCTTCTGTATATGCTCCTAACTTACTTGAAAAAATATTTGAGGAAAATAAAAGCCCACATGAAATGCACTGTTTATTTTCTCGATACAGCTAGCGAGTACTGCACTTGCTTAAGGCACATGAGTGCTTCTTTTGATGAGAAATGCTCTCCCAGAAGATATTGCCGAGGACAGGTTCCAACAGGCAGAGTTTGGCCAGCAGGGAACCCACATCAACTGCCTGCTACACACGCTCCAGCTCTTATCTAAGCAACAGATCCAGTTTTGTGCTGAAGGTTTGTTCTGTTCGATGGGGAAAAGAGCAACAGCACAAAGCTTAGGTTTGCTCACAGGTCACCACAATATCACCTCTCTCTCTCTTTTGATCCACGGATTTTCTTTTCACAGAAACTCTTTTTAATTATTAACTTTTTAATTAATAAGTTCTGTGCAGTCCAGAATTTCAAATCAGGGTGAGGACTATGTTTTGTGTAAACATATGGTAAAGGGATCTGTTTCTAAAGATTTATCTGAAATAAAAAGTAAAAGAAAACAGGATGCTTTTTTTTTTCTTTTCCCTTCCCCTCATATTTATAATTTAGCATGCATTTACTTAACTCAGAGGCTATGTTTTGTAAAGTGAGTGAAGGGCATAAACCCTGATATATGTTATCTCTTTGTATGTGAGGTAAGTCAGCTAGATTTATGAATATTTCACCTTACAGTTACATTAATCATTTTAACACTTTGTGATCTTTTTGCCAGTGAAGTAAGTGTAATGACAATTGATCTTATTAAAGATCAGTCGTCACATTAAGAAGATACTATCTATGTAAACCAAAACAAAGAAGAAGAAAATTTAAAAGGTGACATGTTCAAAATCATAACTTACTTTCACTAGGGTTACCACCTAACTGCTTTTGAAAATTACCCATTAGAAATTGCCCCTCTTTACCTTGTTATGTGTTGGAAGTGTACTCTTGCAAGATCCATCCACTTTGGTTTAGGACATGCCTGATCACCTTGAAATTGTCTCCGTCATCTGTAATTGCTGAAACATTGCTTGCCCGAGCCAGACCAGAACATCTCTTCTTTTAGGTTTTGAATGAGGCTGCGAGTGGTGTATAACTGAAGACTCTAATAAAAAGAAAGACAAAAATAGCTCTAAAAACGCACCAAAATAATAAAAGAAAATTGGAGGCAGTAGGAATTACAAGATCGTCTGAAAAAAACCCCAATTTTTTCAGCACCTACCAGCAGAGACTGCAAAACCTGTGGCCTTCCTTTCTCTGTCTGAAATTTGCCATCTACCAATTTGAGGCACTGTTGCAGCAAAGCACTTAAGCGCTGCTTAAATCCTCTTGAAGTCAGAGGGATTTAAGTAAGTGAATAAAATTATGTGCATACTGAAGTACTTGGCTGGGCTGGGTTGCATTGTTGAATTTGGCCATGGACAATTTTAAAAGATTACTCCAAGACTGAAACTGTTATCTGTAATTTCCTTGACAAAAGGAGATGTATTCTCTCTTTCTCCCTCTAATACGTTTGAGATAAATAGGAGAACAGAAACAGCTAAAATTGGTTATTTTTCAGGGGGAGGGGGAGATAGTCTCTGAAAGAAAAAATGGGAGCTGGTTTTTATGTCCTTTCTGGATAAATATAATCAGGTTCTTGATCCATCTTTTCTAACACCAATGCCTTCACAGTCAAGAGCTCTGTTTCTCTACGGAGCTGCACGTTATGCTTTTACACTTTTGGGGTGTTCCTGTGAAAAACAGGAATGGTTGAGATTTCTTTTTGAAAAAACACCCCTTCTCCTCTGAATTCAACTGCACTTCAGAAAAAGTCTGAAATCGTGACTGAAAAAGCTCCAGCCTCACTACTATCTAACCACAGAGGCATTTCTTTGTTTGACTTAGTCTAATTCCGTTAGGATCTAGGAGTCTCTTTTAGAGCATGTTCAAACCCATTCCAGCTTTAGCAGTTCATTTAGTTTGTCCTAAGCCTGACAGAAATCCAAAAATTATGCAAAGGACTGCTTAAATCCTGAAGGGTGCAATCCAGTGAGAGGGGGATGGAAAATACACATAATTACAAACAGAATTTACTCTCAATGAAAATACAGCTAAATATTCCTTCATAATGAATGCAAGAAAAGGATGGTGTAACAGCCTAGGAGGGTGAGCACTCGTTACAAATAGGAAACGTGTTAAAATTCCTTCTTTATCCTGAGAGGGTTTACACTTATATCTCACAGCAAAAAAAGCCCCATATTTAACCATGAAGTTTCTTCTCCACAAGTGCATTTGAAAAGAAAACTGCTAACGCTGATCTGCTCTTCAGTTCTAGGTGTATCACCTAGGAAGCTTTGGGACTGCAGATCCCAAGCAGGCAGAGTTCAATCTTAAAACCCCAGACTAAGCAACTTAGCTCTAGACAGAGGAGTAATTGAAAGCAGTTTTCTTGAAACATGTATTCTTATGCACAGTTTCACATGCCTCTCCTTACCATGCAGATGTTCAGATAATGCTTCCTGGGTCATAATTCCACCATCTTCCAGTCAGGTAATACAGAAGAGATGAGATGTCCGAACATTAGACACCTAAAACTTAGCTCCTGAGCACAACCACTTTGGAATGGTTATGATTTAGATTTAACTTACCTATTAGTAGCTGGTTTAGCCTTCCTCATACAACAAATGGTTTCAGCTCAACAGCTGGTGTGACTGTAATTTTTTTTTCTATTAGAAAAAAAATAGAGGCAACTTTTTTCTTAAAAAAAAATTGTTATTTTGACATTATACCTGTTTATTCACCTAATTCAATTAGCAAAAAAAATATCTTCTCCATGTCTGGTGAAATGTAAATAAAACTCTGGTGGAACAGTTGATCTAGATGACAACTTTCTGTCTGTTGCTCCTCAGCTGCCACCATTTCATCACAACACTCTGGCGTTGAGCGACTATGCCAGTTATATGACAAATAGGGACCATTTAAATGTGGATCTTATGTACAGCAAAATGCCAGATTTCTTAATAAAAGCAGTCCTGGAACAATCAACCTCATCCCTTTGCTCATTTTCAAACCCTGAATTCATTCAGCATATATTATAAATCACTTTCTTCCCCAGACAATAGGCATTTGGGATCCTCTGGCATTCCAAAGCACTTTACTCACAAAAGGTCTCATTTTATTCCACTCATAGGTGGGTTTTTTCCCCTCCTCACAGCTTTAGTCATTAAATAGCCTTCTACTTGGAAGAAATGCATTAATTGAATACATAAATACCATTAATGAGTAGGAGGGGATATGTAAATGACAATATACTAAGACAACCATAACAGTTAAAACTGCAAATACACAAAGACACTGATGGAAGTATTATGTCTAAACTATGTACATATGCACACCCTTATGATGGAAATGATACAATATTACTTGGTTGGACTATGTATCCTAGGACTTGGTTTGTCTTTATCACTGAAAGGGTTATAGTTTGGCATGGATATGACAACAGAACACAGTACTCCAGTGGAAAATATAAAGCAA
Organism: Mesitornis unicolor; assembly: GCF_000695765.1. Taxonomy (NCBI): domain Eukaryota; kingdom Metazoa; phylum Chordata; class Aves; order Mesitornithiformes; family Mesitornithidae; genus Mesitornis; species Mesitornis unicolor. Next base: position 2,545 of record NW_010173695.1, on the reverse strand, counting down.
CCTTAATAGCAACACAATCAGACCCACTTAAAACATCATACAGTCATTACATTTTGGGAGGCAAACACATTTGTTCAGCATCTATCTTAATATTTTGCATGTGATTAGCTTAGCTCTGTCATACTGTGTAAGCATGCCAATAGCATATTGTTGAAGTGATATCAGCATAAATGAAGCTTTGTGTGTGTGTGTGTGTCAAGGGCAATAAGGAGCATCCAGTAAATTACGCTATATCTAGGCCTGCAGCCTAAACTGCAATCCCAGATACTTATGGAAATCAGGCACAGCTGGAGTTTATTCTCATTTACCTTCTCTATGCAGCTGGATTTAATTCACAATTACCTTCATGCCTTTGACCTAAAAGAACATATTCAATGTTTGCTGAGCTTTTTCCCAGACATCACTGTATGCAGCTTCTTCTTACCATTAGGAAGTTTTGAAGGTGGTCTTGATGGGTATAATTTATTTCAACAGGCTCAGCTGCATTCAGATCTTCAGTTAATTCCATGGTCTGCTTCCTTTATTATGGTTTGTCACATGTACGTTGTTCCACTTCCAACCCACCCTTTGCTCAGGTACTGACTGGCCAGGATGGTCAAACAGCTGCTTATACCTGCTGAGAAGAAAGCAAGAAAACCTTGTCTTCCCTTTCCTTAAGCCTGTCACGTGTTGTTATTAAAACTTGACACTTCCCTTTTGACAAAGAAGAAACACAAATTTGCAATAACATAAGCTTAATAACACTCTACTGTGCAGATTTTTTCTCCCTCCTCAAATCACTCATATCAATCTCCTTGTTTCTTCTTTATTCTCTTCCCCACAACCCCACTGTTTATAATGAAAAGAGTCTGCAGGCACACCAAACAAAGTGACTGAAACCAATCTGAGGGAAACAGATTTGTCAGAGGCACCCCAAAGCTCAGCGACAGGAGCGTGGCAATGGATGTCAGATGTAGCAGCAGCAGATCTCACAGAAACACGATGGTTGGCTCATACTCTGGAGCAGATTTCTGATTGAAATGGGTGGGAGAAAAAGAGCTATGCAGGCAATCGCAATCAGTCCACATGATGTGGGAGAGTGCACCACGGTCCCTTGTGCTGAGAGGTAGAGATCTTCTGGAGACCTTCCAGAAAAGCTGTGTCTTTATACAAAAGAGGAGGTTAATTTTTGTTGTCTAAAAGTGTTACAGCACTCACTAAATTATCAGATTTATTCATGTCTCATCATCAAACTTTGCAATCATTTTCTTCAATTAAAAATGTTTTCCCATAGCTATTGTATGAAGAGGGGTATGTAGTAAGTATATCAGATAGTAAGTGGAATTACAGAACTAAAAATTAAGCAGTTTTAGTGGCATGAAAATTCACTGGATCGTGTTAATAAGGACTCTCTAGATAGGTGAGACATGGTTTTAAGAGGTGATATCGAGATCTGAACATTGTCCATAGTGATTTTAAATATTAATGAAGCATCACTATGTAGGCTTTGCATATCGCAAGATGAATTCCAGTTTAGTTTTATATAGCTGAATAACTAATCTTTATTTCCTTATAATTAAGATTCTACATTTTTTTAAACATAATTGATTCATGCATTCAGGATCACCTAGGTCATTCCTTTCTTTGTTTTTAACACTTTTTTCTGCCATGATGAAAAAATGCCAATTTAATCATTGCTTATTGCATTGGAATTTAGGTTTTGTGACTTGGATTAGATCATATTTTAAAATATTGAAAAATCACCTTGTGATTGTATTTTTGGTGACAAGTCTTTTGTTATTCTTTCACTTCCTTTTTAGATAAGAACAACATTTATCAGTTGTCTAGATGATTACTAACTTTCTCAATATCACAGGGTCATCATTGTTGCTGGGCAACCAATATAAAACTTTATTAACAGAAAAAACCAAAGGCAAATTTCTAGTCAAAGACTTTATATCCTTATCTATTCTATATTTGAGGCACGATAGATGATGATAGAATGCACATCTGCCTCTGTGCAAGTGTATTCGCCATTACTGCCTCCCAGGAAGGTTTTCCACTGAGCTTTTACAGTGCTCTTGCTGCCTGTATACCTAAAGGAGCAAGATATAATGTATAAAGCCACTGGCAGGTACAGTGCCTTCCAGAAGAGTTTTGATTCAAGACACACCTGCATAATAATATCAACAAAAAAAGCTAAGTCTACTTATTAGTAAACTATAATCTAAGACTCTAATGAAGTTAGCAAGACAATAATCCTTGTTGGCACTGATTTTTACCTAAATAATGGAAAATATCGCCTGTCTACCCTAGGGTGCTTCTCTGAAGCATGAAGGACACTGGGCTTATAAGGGAATCGGCAGCAGCACCAAATACATACAGGACATATTGTCAAAGAACGTGGAGATTTTCAGTCAGAGATTCTTATCGCGGAGAATCTTTCGGGATACCTCGGAAGCTCTGGAGATCTTTTGGGTATTGTGAACTGTTCCTTTCTCTTCAAGTAAAACAACTCTAATGAACTTTATAAGTCGCTGCCATCCAGCGAGATCTGGACAGGCTG
>NW_010173694.1:0-4367 GCF_000695765.1 Mesitornis unicolor | reverse complement strand
TATGATTCTATCCCAGTGAAACCAGGACAACCCCAAAGACAGGCAAGCAATTGCTAATGAATAATGCAAAGGTAAATGTAATATGCATTTCCAAACCAGTGAAATTTTTCCTTTTTTTATTTTTAATATATCACAAGTTTCAACTCTTAATGCTGCAAGCACTTAAAATAGGCACAATCCATGCTGTGAAATCTTTTCACCAGGAGAAAGCTTTCATATCAAAGTGAAAGAGAAAACATTTCAGGAACTAAATTTTTTGTGGTTGGATTTTTCATTATAATTATTTTTTCTGGTCCTATTTTGTAGATAAAACTCCTCACTCCTTTTCTCCTAGAAAAAAATTGCAAGAGTAAAATATATTTGCATACATCCTCTGTGATATCATTTATTCCAGTCTGAGTTGACATAAGATTCCTTCTTGTATATTTTGCACTGTCATTCATTGCTTCCAGCAGGCTCAGAGGTAGTGCACAGTCACTGACTCCTCAGGTCTTTTCTGAGACTTCTAAAGACAACAAAATTTCGTTAAATGCGGTGATTTTATTTTCTTAGCAGCTTTTGCTTCCAAATGTTTAATTTCTCTCCTCTTTCTTTTTTTTTTTTTTCTCTTCATTACTTCCAGGTTCACACAAGAGTGATCTTCCATTTCACTCTGGTGTGCAGTGGGATGCGCTCAGCAGTGTCTGTAGGGGATGTTGAGGGAGGAAGGACAAGTGCCCAGTGCTCAGCATCCTACCCCATGGTCTGGAAAATCCCCTTCCACTACACATTGCACTGTGGTGATTATAGGAGAGGGTCTGGTCCCCACAGGCCCTCTGTGTCAAGTTTCTTTTCAGGTGCCTTCACATTTGCATAAAGGTTTCCACGAAGTAGCAGCTTATTTTATGAAACAGGAGCAAAGGGAGCAAAGGGAGGGGAAGGGTCTGCCTAGGACTCTTCTGCAGAATAGGAAGCTGCTGCTGTGAGTGCTTAAGTCAATGAAGCATTGAATTTACTATGTCTTGGGGCTTGGATCACTACCTAAGGTGTTATTATAGGTATGCAGGTTAATCTAGGCCTGTTTCAATTCTCTGTGGATTTGAAATACGGGAGCAAAGCCCCACCCTTCAGTGACCTTTTTCTTTAGCGGCTACTTTCCCTTGAGGCATCAGAATCTGTTTTCCTTACTGCATGTTATTGTGCTGTTAATAAGAGGACAGAGAGTCTCAGTCATGGTCAAATAAGGATGCCTTTACACAGCAGAGATTTTGGAAGGTGCTGAGCAGAGCTTGCAGGCTTGTAAAATTATTGACTGTTTTGGTTATAAACTTGCTACTGAGTGTGATTGATTATTTTTATTTTTAATTTTGCATTCAGGATGAAAATGATGGCCGAAGGGCTTGGATGTAGTGATAAAAATAACTCACATCTGAAGTAGGATCACAGTTCAGGGAAAAATATCTGCAGAGAGGAGGAAAGCTGCAAAACCAGAGAACAGCAAAGTGCATATCTGTATCAGGCATAATTTCGTGGGAAGGAGGGGTATGCACAGCAAACGAGAGCAGAAATCTTTCCTGATGACAGTAGCAGAAGTGCTGCAGTCCTGATTCTCTACAGCTGTAAATAGGTTCAGCTCCAGAAAATAAAGAAACAAAAACCTCTTGAATCTATAGTAGTTTATACCATCCAAAACCAGGTTCTCAGTGGTTCGACACACCCTGAAAGGGAAGCTTGCATTTTATCAGCAATAATAACCTTTCCTAAGTAAGTCTAGCTACAAAAACATTTCAGATTATGTGTTTCAAGACTAGGTTTGTTGTGTCCAACATGGTCATGGTCTGTCATTTGCAAAGGGCGTAGTGTACGTTGTGATCTATATCTATTGTGAATGACTTCAAACACTACTAGATGCAACTGCTTTTTGAATAAATCACTCTGAGTGCTTGATGGGAACTGGCTGCCTTTCTGATCATAAGCAGCAGCCAAGCCAATAAAAGCAATGTTGAAACACAGAAATCAGCTACTCGAAAGAGTAAGGATGAGTCTGCTGTCACCTGATTGATAGAAGTGACCACTACTGAAATAAAATATTGTTTGTTTTTCACAGGTCAGTTCTGAAACAATAAGCATATGTAGAAAATGGCATTATGTATAGAAGCCTGTGAAACATGGAAGGCAAACATATTCCTAGCAAGAGAACTAGCAAATGTAACATGGAAAGCATCAAAGCTGTCAGAATAGAGGAGGGTTGGGAGATTCTAGTACTGATAATATAGATTATTTTGCATGCTATACTAAAAAACTTAGTGAGATTGTTAGACTAGATTATGATGTTATTTACACCAAATTCACTCTAATATTATTTCAGTTTATCGTAGAAGAGTCAGAGATCATTCAGACAGATCTGATCTAGTAGTTAGTTTATTGAGTTCTCATCAGTAAATTTAGGTATGTAAAATATTTAATAAGTACAGATGAGTTGGTGGTCAATACTACACTGAAGTTATTATGGAATACAAAGATTATAGCTTAAGCTTACTATAAGTATCTTAAATGTTATATGCATGCAAGAAAATGTCACTTACTAACCCATCGATGTCTGTTGTCACGTGAGGAGTCTCTCAGCCTCAAGAGGTGACCGAAAGAGGTGTCCCCACTCAAGGGAAGATGACTGCTGTGCAGCCAGCTGCTGTGGAGGGAGAGATTAATGAGCCCTGATAGCTGCAGATATTTACAGTGGTAAATTGGTTGATTTGTAGTCACATTTTCTGCTGTGTTAATGCAGTTTCTGCCCCGTATCAGCCCAGTCTCCAGCCAGACTGGGTTTTTTTTTGGTTTGGTGCTGAGTTCTCACTGATAAGATTAACTTTGATTAGGCCTACTTGCTAATTACCAGCCTGGACCACAGTTCAGTTAGTTCGAACAGTAGGATGCATCCGTCACACAGCTGGTGTATTTTTCTCTGATTTATGTTGATGTAAATTGGGACAAGAGTTGGCACAGAACCTCTTAGAACAATTCTTTAAATTAAAAAACACGATCTTGTCTCTGTTTCATTTTTCTAACATTGATTGAGAATTCTCTGTATGCTTATTGAACATGGACCCTTCTCTTCTTCACCAGTCTTGTCTTATGCACCAGTCTTGTCTTATTCTCCATGCACTCACAGCAAAATTATTTCCAGGACAGTAGAGGATGATGTTTTATTTCCATAACAGGTAGCAAAAATAATCTCCAATTAAGTGAGTTATGATGTTGCAAGTAAGGTATTAAGACACACTAAAATAATTTTGTGGTTAGAGAGTTGTGCTGAAGTGTTTCCTGGGTATTTAAGATATGTTATTTCTATATGTCCAACTCTTCCACAGTCTATAGGCCATTGAACTTATGCAATGATGGATATAACCCTTTTGCCGTAGAAATTAACTAGACTGCAGACTCGAATATGGATCAAACCTTCATCCCACAACCAGCCAATAAGACTGGAGTAGAAATGTCAGCCTGCTTGTTCCTACTAGCTGAGAAAAATACTGTTTGCATTTGGGAGCATATTATCCACTGGGACAAACTTTATCACTATTCTGGAAGGTGATATTTTGTCCAGTTCTGGGCCCCTCATTTCAAGACGGTCAGGGAATTGCTTGAGAGAGTCCAGCGCAGAGCTACAAAGATGATTGAGGGAGTGGAGCATCTCCCTTATGAGGAGCGGCTGAGGGAGCTGGGTCTCTTTAGCTTGGAGAAGAGGAGACTGAGGGGTGACCTCATTCATGTTTATAAATTTGTAAAGGGCGAGAGTCAGGAGGAAGGAGCCAGGCTCTTCTCTCTGATGTCCAATGACAGGACAAGGGGCAATGGGTGCAAGCTGGAGCATAGGAGGTTCAACCTAAACATAAGGAAAAACTTTTTTACTGTGAGGGTGACAGAGCACTAGAATAGGCTGACCAGAGAGGTTGTGGAGTCTCCTTCTCTGGAGACATTCAAAACCCACCTGGACACATTCCTGTGTGACCTAGCCTAGGTGATCCTGCTCTGGCAGGGGGATTGGACTGGATGATCTTTCAAGGTCCCTTTCAATTTCTGATATTCTGTGATTCTGTGATCTACTGAGTATATGTTAACACAGGAGCTTGTGAAGCCCCACAGCCAGTGGAGGTACATAAGACATTCAACATGACCTTCCACCACCATGCATATTGGTCAGAGAAAAGCAATTAAACATCAGATTCCAGACCATCTGCATTTTTCTTATAAATACAGATTCTCTTCAATCTCCCCTTTTCACAAATGGATAGCATTTCATATTTTACTTCAGGTTCATAATCATGTGGTGTGGTAAATTTGTTTTTCAGCTGCAGTAATACTGTCGTGGTTTAGGGCTGGGCCGGCCA
>NW_010173693.1:0-13063 GCF_000695765.1 Mesitornis unicolor | reverse complement strand
GCATGTTCACAGAGAACCTGATAGGAAAGATAAAATCAATCCCAGGAAAATGATAATCGACCCACGAAAGGTGATTCAGACTTCAGTCCACTCTGTTCTACGTGCTTACGGGAACAGCGTGAACGTTCCCATGGATGTTGCCCTTGTTTATCACTGTCGGGTGCCCCTTCAAGGAAACCTTCCCAGAGAATCCCTCATCAAGGATTCAACCCTGTGGAGATACAACTCATCATTAATCATGAATGTTAACAAGGTGCTGTATCAGACCGTACTATAAGCTCAGAGGCAAAACCTTGGTTGTAAGCAGGGCAAGCAGAAGGCTGCTGATACCGTGGAGAAGCAGAGGATATAATTTAAAGGTCACACTAAAATCACTTCCCCATGGAGCTTGCATGTTACAGAGATTTAGGAGAACAGCCCTTTTATGTACTGTACAAAGGTGGAAGCATTTGATCTGTGAACTGAGACCGTGGTACCTTGTAAGAGTCCACAGTGAATTGGTTTCCTCAGGTGAAATCTCTATGGCAACTTTTTACGATGTGAAAGCTGTGGCATGGTGAGAAGATAGCGCTTCTATATGCCTGGAACTAAGAAGAGGCCTTGGAAGCGACCATGCAGAAATTAGCAAGTTAATGTGCCAATTTCCGTCTTTCTCCCTTTTCCAATCTTTGTATATGTTTTAGCTAGTACAGTGAACCTGTAAGTTTACCCGAAGAAGGAATTAATTGATTTTTGTTTATTTGTATCTTTGAGGTATTTGGTGGATAAAAAGTACAGCTATGCTTAGTGGTGCATATTAAAAGATGGCTTGGGATAGCATCTCCCAGATGCAGACCTGCATGGCAGTACCACTACCTCATCATTATCACAGAGGCAGGGTAAGAAAAGACGCCAGCTGTAGCACTGGAATTGTCACTTGTTAGAGGTATTTCTTCTTAAGGGAAATGGGAATTTGTAGCAGAACTGTCAGTCATTTGCTGATACCAAGGATTAATGCAGATGGTATTATCTCCTCTGGAAAATGTAAACCAAGTTTGTTTTCAATTAAAAAAAATAAAAATCAGTATTTGTCAACTGATTCAAATAATGCAAAAAAGCTGTGCACAGTTTTCAACCTATGTACGAAAAAAATACAACTACAGTCATTAGTATTAAAAGTAACATTGCTTAATTCTTGCAGCGTGTATGGGTACAAAATTTGTATGTACCAAGCTGAGTAAAAGGTAAACAAATGCATTGTGAAAATAATGTTTTAAAATCTACCTGTTTCAATTGCAAAAAAATGAACCCCTTATATTCTTGGAAATAGCATTTGTTAAAGTGGTGATGTGTTATAACACTAAGCATAGCTGTTGGAGTTTAGCTGATCCAAATGACTGTCCAGCTGGGTTTTTGAGTCATGTAAGGTTAAGAAGAAGAATCCCTCATTTGTTACCCACAGCTGTTCTGAATTACTTAAGCAGTAAGTGCTGAGTCGTGTTGGAAAGCTTTAAAACAGAGGCAAGGGATAGATTGATGTTGAAGAAAAACTGTTGTGAACTGAAAGGAACGCTATTTCCAGGTGGAAAGATGGATTAATGAACAAATACTTATAATACATAATAGTTGGATTTTTTGTTTGTTTGTTTTCTGGGACCTTGAAGCCTCATAACAAAGTGTTTCTTCATTCATGAAAATTTTGTATCAGGTGAATTTTATTCCTGTATGTGATGGGTAAGTCGAATTCTGGTGCTTCCTTATGTAGGTGTAAGGGTACAGAAGCTGCATCTTTTCCAACCTCTGTCTAAAAATGGTGCTAAGTAGTTACTAACTTCTGCTGAATGGTCAGGTGGAAAGCAAAGCAAACAAAAAACATTTGCTTGCTGTAGTTTCACAATTTCAGTCGTATTTTTTCTGTTTGCTAAGCTCCCAAACCTCTGTGCATTGTGCTGATGTGGCAGTGTGTTACAGTCTTGCTATGAAAGGACATCTTGGGGCAGGGATAGCCTTGACACTTCAGGTATGCTTTATTATTATTATTATTATTTCTACACCAGTGTCATGGTTTCATTCCTTCATCTGTTTAGTGATGACATTTACCTATGCCCTTAAAGAGCTTTGTCACTAGTGGATGAGTATTGTTAGCTAGCAAATGTCCAGGTGGAACTTCTACTTCAAAGTCTTCAAGAGACAGTCTGTAAACAATTGTTTCTTAATTGTGTTTATTATAATAACTAGATGCTCTGTAAGAAGCTAAAACTTCTAAAAGAGTAGAAGAGCAGTTTAGTGTGTATTGGACACTTCTCATCATGCTTTTCTGCTTGCATACTCTGGGACAATGAAGAAAAGGACAATTTAGAGTTCTTGATTTGTTTAAAATTTTCTCCAACTTGTGAAAAACTTGTGGCAGAATCCCTTTCCAACTACCACTTCACACCTTTTAACAAACCACAGTATTTATTTCACAGTGGCAGCAGCATCTCCCAAAGTCTGTATCAGAAGACTGGCAGCTGTTTTAAAAGCAGGGGTGCCTGCTGCAGTGGTACTATCTTGTTTGGCAAGAGCTCCGTTCAGCGTTTTAGTCTGGTGGTTTAGCAGGGGCATCTGGAAGTCCAACTTCCTGCTCAAAGCAGGGCAAGGTAGCGTGATTTGCCCAGGACTGCAATTTGTGACCATTGTCCCTTGTGATGCTGAGTTGTACTTGTCTGCCCCACACCTTCTGGGTAGGTAGCTGGAGACAACTGCAGTGCCCGCCACTACGCTCCCCCCCCCCCCTACCGCCCCCCCCCCCCCATCCCCATTCTCTCTGGGAGGCTGAACTTGCCTCTCAATGGTTTCTCAGACATCTTGTGCTCCAGCTGCCTGTCCGCCTCTGTGGCCTCTCATGGGCCTTGTTCCAGTGTGTCATTCTGGTTTGTGCTGGGGAACTCAACTCTGAACTGAGATGTGGCCTTGAGCACAGAACAGAGGTGAAGAATCCCTTCAACTCCTAGCTTTGCGCTACAAACAATAGTGCAGCTCAGTACACAGCTGGCTGCCTTGGTCGAGAGGGCATATTGCTGAATCCTGCTCAATTTGCTGTGCAACAGCATTCCCAGGTCCTTTCCTGTAAAGCTGCTTTCCATCTGGTTGGCTCCAGCCTTCCTGTTGTGTGCGGTGATTGTGGCTCAGGTGCAGGCTGCAGTCCATTTGCTTTGGTTTAACTTCATGAGATTTCTGTCAGCCCACTTGTCCGGTTTGTCAAGGACCTTCAGAATACCATTCCCTGTTCTCTTGCACAGGGGCTGCTTCCCCTTCCCATGGTTTCCCCCTCCCTTCCAAATTAGTATTGTTGGAAACCTGTTGAGAGCGGACTCTGCATCATAAAGGTTGCTAATAAAGTATTTAACTGATTCTAGCCCCTGGAGAATACTTCTTTTAACTGGTTATCAGTTAGATTTTGTATCACTGATGACCACTCTGAGCTTGACAGGCCAGCCTATTTTCCACTCATTGCAGTCCAACTATTCACTCTGTTATTTCACTGATTTGGGTACAAGGACATTCCTGGCACGGTCCTGTCTAAACTCCTGCTTTGAAGTAATTTTTCAAAGCTAATGCAGTGTTTTTATAGGTGACCCATCATCACGTGGCTCCTTTAAAGTAAAGCTGAGTCACTCCCACATTAAGAATGATGATGAGAACTGGGTTTCAAGACTGTTGAAAGCTTTTTGTTTCCTGGAAGATTTCCTCATTTGTCAGTGAGACAAAAAACAAACAAACCACCCACCTCACAAGAGATTATAATTTGTGCCCCAGTCAGTGTGGTTGAATTGAGAGCTGTGAAGCTGGATTTCAGTTCATAAAATCCTTGACTACAAACATTTTTTCAGAGTAAGTTTGTGTGAATAAAGGTGAAAAACCGAGTAGTTAAGACTCTAGCATCATATTCAAGAGCCACTGCTTCACTGTGACTTCATGCAGTTCCTACCACATTGCTTGCATACAAAACCCTCCCTTTCTATTGGTGTAATTTGTGCTGCATACATTTGGGAACCTTGGCCTTCATCCAGTACTAAGTATGAAATTAGGCTTCCTTTGATAGTGGGAGGAAAAAAAAATCATAAGAGCAATGCTAGGGAGTTTTAATCAAGAAAATGAGCCAATCGTCATGAAAACTTACTTCAAGTTGCATTTTAAAAAAAAAAGCACATTAAGGGGAAATTTTATTTTAAGGAAGGAGGGGAAACCAATCTAAAGCATGTCTAAAGCATGTGATGTCATAGATACAGCTTTTAAGTACATATCAAAAAAGTATGTGGGTAGGTACTTGCTACTAGTCAGTTAACTCGTGTACATCAGGCCTTCTACGATGATGAAAGCAAAAGACCTTTTTCTGCTCCAATGCTTTTCTTCACACTTTTTATATTCCCTCCACCCTGAGATGTGGCATTCTCACTGTTATTTGCCCCTGCTTTCCAAATCTAGATGTAGCAACTGCTTTAAGTGCTTGATTATATTAATTGCAATTTTTGGAAAAAGTGAATGGCTGTTAGACATCATGTAAGAGAGTGGCTCTTGCTGTAGAGATTGATCATCTTTCCATTTGTTATATTTCTGCCTACCTGTGAACTAAGGTTATGTATGGTCTCATACAAACTATAGGAAATATGGACTATAAAAATACTGATCAATCCATTCTGAGTTACTATCAGCAAATATGACAAAAACTGTTAGGTTCTCTAAGGTTAATTGTCATGGCAAACTCTATAAAATAAATAAAAAGTTGGCTCATTCCCATTAAGGAGAGTTCATATTGACAAGTTTGTGAACTTAAGTTACTAGAGTTAGCATCTGATTTTAGTTAAAGGACTCATTTGGTCCTTCTATTTCAAAGGCTAAGTATTTAAAGCTATCATAAGGATAAAAAACATTTTGAAGACAATGGTACTGGAGAGAAAAGGGGTTTTCTGGCTTCTCATTTGAGTTAAGCAGCCATGCACTGTAACCAGTATTTGCTGTTAAATGTACAGAAGCCTACAGTTCTAAAACAGTAGTTTCACCTTCTGTTTCAGCAACAAAAAACAGGTCAGAAGTCAGGTCAAGCAGTACTTCATTTCAGATGTGATGGTGGATTTGAATGGTTTACATGATGCAAGCTGTGCTTCACAGCCCAAACATGAGTACAGACAAAACGTTGTGGTGAATACTGTTAGCATGCTGTATTGCATTATGTCCAAAACAACCCATTCCCAAATGCCCAAATAAAAGTAAATGATTGTGCATTGCATGATGATACCACTAGGTGTGCCACTTTGGTTCATGCAAAGTCTCATTTTATCAACGCACTGCTGATAGTCCGTATATTCCTGAAGATTCTGCATATGTGACCTTTTCAGCCATGTTCTTTCCATAACACCAAATGGATACTATGATCTGGCATACTGGTGGCAAAAACCAAGCCCATATCATTTTGGCCATTTAGTCCATCTAACCAAGACATTTCACCAGCCAGAAAGCTTGAACCTCTCTTTGACTTTCTGTACTCTGGCAGAGGCCAGCGGCTTATCAGTTTTTCTGTCCTCAAGTCCATTATATACAAGTATCTGTTATCAAACAGTAGAGCAAATATCTCTCCAAATCCCAGCAAGGACACATTTGAGAAGTCAGGAGGTTTGATAACCCTAGAAGACAAGACAACACTGTTAGAAACTCTGTCATGATAGAGTTGTAAACCTGCATAACTAAAACAAATCCTAAATGTGTCTATAGAAAGTAAGCGTCTTAGACTCATCGTTCTGAAAGGGTTTAGAAAGAACTGGATGCAGATATTTCAGACTAAGCAACTGAACACTTAGCTGCCATCGGGCCTGTGCTTTCAGTTCTGGCTTTGTGCATTCAGAATCTGTCCTGAATGAAGGACACATTCTGAACCTGAACCAAAGTGGAGGGTAGGGTTTCAAAGGGATCCTGCACAGCAGAAGGGAAAAAAAGGTCTTGTTTCCAGATGCACACAAAAGAGCAAAGCACTTGTATTTTACAGCAAATTCCCACAGGGATTTCATGCCTCAATCTTTTAATTAAAAGACTTAAAACCTCTTATGATTCTTTTGACCACTCTTTTAAAAGCTGGAAATAAAACACAAATGTCTTCTTGTGATAAGAATGTTAAAATAAATCATTAAAGCTTGGTCCCTGGTAGAAAACTGTTTTACTGATGCATAAGTTAAGTGTTTTAATCTTAGGGAGAAATAAAAGCATTTGTTAATTCCCCTACACCTTTGGGATACTTTTGCCATAAGAAATAAAACTTAGAACAGAAATCAAAGAGACTGAGTCTTCTACAACTGACTGGTCATTTGATGACAGTATTCACCGAGCTGAGGCACAAAAATGTATGGAGATGAAAAATCTGTTCTCAGCAGTAAGAGAACATCTTTCTCTTTTTTGAAACATGGGAGGGTAAATTAAGAGGTGAAATTACTCAGTTATTGTTACTAAGAAGCAGTGCTTCTTTTGGAGTAGATATTCCTATGGTAGATACTGTACAGATATTCAGGCCATTTCAATTAAGAGTCTGCTAAAAGTTCTAAAATGCATTTTTTTTCTTTAATAAGTTACAATCTTTGATGGTACCATTTTTAGCAGACACAGCCTTGTTCTTTTTATGGAAACAATGCCATCCTGTTTGATCCCTTACTGCAGTCTGAAAGATTTCACTACCATTTCACAGCATTACTGAGAATGACAGATCTGTAGTGCTGGAAGGAAAATTAGTCTTTTTAATTTATTGTCGCATCAAAGCCCACCAGAAATGCCTGCCTGGTTCTCAGCAGAGTGGTCTCCATGGCAACATTTAATTTCTAGTCACTACAGTTTGACATTCACAGCCACAGCACTGCAGTCTGTATCGAAACTCTTCGGCTTATGGAATGAAAACATGGAAGCGGTCTAGCCTGTGGCCAGAAACCAAAACAGCACATCAAATTATTCATATCAAGAGATGATAAATTAGAATTAAATCTGGCAATATGTGTAAAGATGTTTACAGAATTTTTATCAAGATTATTTTGGCTTACATCTAAAGTAAGTTATTAAAACTAGTATGTTCTTATTTATTTAAAGAAGACTAAGTCTTAAACTGAAAGATTTACCTGAGAATGTCATAGCTGGCAAAGTCCCACTGGTATAATCCTAGTGCTGAACTGCACACTATGTATTTACCATCAAAGTGCAGTCTGGGCTGTAAGGAGATGCTGCGATCTTCAGAAACAGACAGTGTTTTTAAGCACTTGCAGTTTATTTCCCTTCCAATAGGCCAAATCTAAAATTAAAACACAGTTTAAGACCAGAAAACATTCACATTATAAACCATGACAAACAGAGCAAGCCTCACAGTCTCTCTTTAAGCACTGGGTAAATGTGTGCATGTTTTTTCAGGAATATTCATCTCTTTTAGGGAGGAACATCAGTTCTGTAAGTGACTTGTCTTACAATATTGTAGCAGTATGTGGTGTTCCTAGCCTAAAATATCCCAGTGAAAATGGGTGCTTTAAAGAACACAAAAAAAAAAAAAAAATCAGCAAGCCAACTGGGAAGAAATGTATGATGTTTCAGTTATAAAGTGCTTCTGTAGCCACAAACTATTTACAGCACTCTGCAACCCTGAAGTCCCCGGCTGTAATAGTACTTACAGTTAAGTGCTTCACTTTCAAGTTAGCACATTAGGCATGCACTGAAAGCACTTATTTTTTGCATTACCATTTAAGTAAACTATCATTTAAATCTGAACATGAAGGAAAGCATTGAAAAGTTAGCTTCCAAATAGCTGCATGTATTGTATGCACCTTTACAAGCAGGGAATATGGGAGAAAATAAAAATCTTATTAGTAAGCTTCAGTAAAGCACTCAAGCATTTTATTTCCCTAGGTACCAAAATGATATGTGTATAATACATGGGACATACCTTGATTTCATACTTATCTGCACTTAGAAGAATATAATCCCCAGGACTGTGCATAAGAGATTTGACTTTGCACTTCTGCAAAACTACCTGTAATTGAAGGATGTAATGATTTATGTTGCTGCTGTTAAATAACCAAACTTTCATTTGCACTTTTTACTTTATTGACAGTCTGCATCCTGTACTCTTGTATAAAGGCAATACAAATACTTTTAGCAACTGAAGGGAAACTACATTTTATACTTTCCTTGTTCCTTCTAGTGACAACTTACTGTATTAATAAGCAAACATATAAACTTCACCTCTAGAATCATGCTATTACCTTCCAAGTTCTGAAATACTCAGAAGAAAAATACTGTTTCTTGACTTCAGAACACTTCTCATGCTCAAATTTTGGTTATCAAGATCATTAGTTTGTCTACATAATTTAAAAAGTAGCTTTCTTTCAGAACCATTGTTTTTATTCAGTCTTTGAATTAAACACTGATTCCTAATATTATTTCAGCTGTTTTGTAACAGAAATATCTTCAATGGTCTGAAAGGTTTAATTACAGCTTCTTTAAGTATGAAGTCTTCTGCTGAAGTGTTATTTTGCAATATTTTCTGATGTTCTTCAGATTCTACACCTAGGTGTAGGGTTAGGATTAGAAAACAGGAATTTGTAACACGTTACAAACTTACTGCAAAGCAGTGCCTTACAAGATTAATTAGAAATCAATACCCCCACCTTAGTGACCCATTCTGTATGTCCAGTAAGCGTATTCAGGCACGTTCCTGTTGATAAGGCCCATACTTTCACAGTGAAGTCTGCAGAGCCACTGACCAGAATATCCAGTTCATCGTTGTAATCCACACTAAAAACTACAAGCAAAGAGGGTGCTAAATAAGGAATACCAGTCTCTGTGCACTTTTTTTTCTGTCAGTGCCAACTAGCCTCTACATTCATACACTACTACAGCTTAACAAGCTGTAGTTCTTGAGCTGTGTTCATGAATTGTTGCTCTGGATTGCTAAACTTACGTTGCAAAATTACTGATCTTTCTCCAAATTAAGTGCATGTACATCAGTGGTTCCCTTTTGGTTGGATTATGGCAAAACATAACTTAAGCTAGTTCCTATTTTAAGAGTCCTAGTAAGTAATTCCAGCAGGATAAGTACATTTGATACCACTTACTACTCACAAGGGAACAGACCTACAGCTGAGTTGAGGGTATTTTGCCGTAGAGGACAGAGAAGTTTATTATGAGGGAAATGCTCATTTCTGTGCTCTTTGTTGCAAGCCCATCTCCAGTTTGGGGATATAAGTAACTGCTATTGCCATGTGCTCCCTGCTACGTAGGGTTTGCATCTTTTTGGTAATCTCAAAAGTACTGAATAGCTATGGCATTTATTATTTTTTGCATGCAACTGCAGAACGCTGCAGGGCTAAGCTTTGGCATTATTCAAGGGCAGACAGATCTAGATCTGTTCTGGCTGCTTCCTTCCCCCAGCAGCCCAAAAGTTGACTTGGAGAGAGAGCCTAAACAGAGAGCCTAAAACAGAGCCTAAACAGAGCCTAAACAACCCAAAAGCTATCATGCAAAGAGCTAACTTAAATCATCATTGTCTGATGATGATACACGGCTGGTGAAATTACAGATAGAAAAGTTCAACATACCTGCACCAGTATGTCCTCTAAAATGCTGTGTCTTTGCCCCAGAGCTCCATTCCCAACAGGCTACTGTGTTATCAAAAGATCCTGTTACAAGCTTTTGTTCATCAAACTTTACTGCAGCACAAGTGTGTGTCTGGATACCGTATATGCACTGACCCGTGCTTACATCCCACAGCTTTGCAGACAAGTCATCTGATCCTAGAATATAAAAGATCAGGGTAACTGGAAGCAAAGAATAAATAATACTTCCAACCCTATACTCGTCTTCCACGTTTGTCTTAATTACAGTATTTTCATGGACTCAGAATGGTTACGGCTGGAAAGGAGCTCTGCAAGTCAGCTCTTCCACCGCTCCTGCTCAAGCAGGGCCACTACTGGCCTAGTAGCCTAGGGCTTTACATTTCCCCTTGTTGAACTTTTTCTCATTAAATAGTACTTCCAAGCTGCTTGAATGGAAATAAGCCTTAGTTTTAAGTCTCAGTAATACAGCAGAGCCTCTTATTTTCATGTTAATTAACCTAGTAAATGTCTGGCTTTCCAGTTTCCTCATACCCTGTTAGCACCTTCCATAGATTCCAGCACTGCCTCTGACTGACAGTGTCTACATTCCAGCAGATGCACGGAAGTTTTACATGATACATTACTCTCAGATTTGCAGAGCTACTGACTATACTGCAGGCTTTAGTTTGTTTCTGGTAGGAAATGAGTCCACCAAATTTCAAAAGATGAATACCAAGCCCCACCACCTGCCAGGTTCCTTTATCTCTCCAAAGTTTTGTTGTGTTTTTAAACTCAAAAACTCATTTAAACTCAGACTGCTGGCTCTGGATAGCAGAATAAAATCCCAGACCCTTACACCTCTTGTTTCTCTTGGTGGTTTCAGCACAAAAGCGTGCCACTTCTCAGAAAGTTTTGACAATGCTGCTTCCTGGGTATTTGCATTCCCTGCCCAGTCGGGGAGTGAAAGACTGGCTAGAGTCCAGTTGTTGGTTTCTAGTAGCCATCGTAACATACCTATAAATGTGGGAGTGCTTGGCCAGTATTCCCAACTTACTCTATAGCACTGTCAGCTCAAGTGATTGGGATATCCTTGGAATATGCTCTGACAGCAGTTTGTTGTCTGTTTGTTACTATTCTTTCATACTTAGGTTTCATATTTGTTCTGGCTGTATTTTTTAAGTCAGACTGAAATCTTGAAGTCTGCAGTCTTCAGGGAAGAAGCTAAAATTACCATTACAATGTGCAAGCTGGACTAGTAGCAAGGTAAAATCTGGTATACAGGCATTTAAGAACTGAAAGTGCTTACAGACTGTATCAGAGAAATTGTCTTGTTTGAAGGAACAAGATGGACTTTTCCAGCCACACCTTGGGAGACTGCAGTGATCACATAGCCCAAACACAGTCCCATTAACTGGAAGTTAAGTGAAGTGAAGTATTCTCTTGGAGAATATCTGTACTTCTCAAATGGGGGCTTACTAATCTGAAGCATGATACCTGCTGTTACTGTTTTTTTAACCAACAAAGAATTTGGTCTCCTTGTTTTCCTATTAAAGTGACTAATGAATTTATTACTGTTCCAGATGTTTCAGAAAATTAAAAGTAATTTTGAATCATCTTAAACTGTGTTAGCAATATGAAAATAATCTGTCTGGTAACGGAAAAGCAAATTGTCATTAATCATAAGGGGAGGCAGGTGGGGAAGAATTTTAAGACTGAAAGTTTTCTGTCCTTCCTACCTGTACACAAAAGTCCATCTTTATAGTAAAGTGCATATACTCTGGCACTGTGTCCAATTAAAGAGGATGTCTCAAAGGCTTCGTGGTCCTTCAGTTGCTTCATCCTTAAAATAGCCTTTAGGTAAACCTTCTTCCAGTGCAGAGGATCCTGAACAGAGTCATCTATTTGCCAGCCCAAATTCTTACATGCAGTCTGCCACACCTCTGTACAGGCACTTATAACCTTGTTCCACTGCTTAGAGACGAGGCAACACGTGAGTAAGGTCTGAGGATCAAGCCATTTTAACAGATAAAAACTAAGTTCCAATGGAAGAAGTTTGAGGAAGTCCCTCTTGAGGAGAATCTCTAGATTATTGGAGAGGTGCCTGAGCTGGACTGCTCCACTCAAGCTAATCAGGTGATCCAGAGTTTCATTTTTCTGCAAGTCCGTCAGAGAAAGAAATGTAATAGAAATGTTATCAAGCCATGCTTCAAAGTCCTTTTTCTCCATAAGGTTATGGAAAAATTTACCTGTGATACATCAAAATACTGTATTAGTTCCGTCCAGAAAAAAGGTAAGCATCACATCTTTACTACTGGTACATCAGTATTCCAAATGGCAGGTTAACACATTGACTGAGGTGACCAAACACATTTTAGAATATTCATTAGTTTAGGACTATGCATTTGCAGGTATTGTCCCACATCTGTCCCACTCAGACTTAGAAGTGAATTGTATGGAGCTAGTAAATGTTAGCATTCACCATGAACGTTAACTTCTTTCTTGTTCTAGGTTAACACTTTCAAATTCTGAATCCAATAAGAACGGTTAGTTTTAAGTTTTAAACCTATTGCATTATAGCAAATAAGCACTCTTACAGATTACTCGTGGATTATACTGATAAAAGGAAGAAACCAAAGCATACAAGCAAAGGGATAAGCTAATTACAGACACAACTATTCATACCTTTGTCCTGAGCTACTTTAAACACAAAGCAAGTAACTGCAGTTTTTTTAAAGGTAAGAGAGAGATGTCTGAAAAACTGTCTCAAAGGGTATGTTAGCCATCTTTTTATTTGGCTCCTGTAAAGACTGTCAGTTGTACTGGTCTAGTGTCAGTTTTGACATGTTTGCATTATTTTGACCTAAACACTTTGTTTGTTTAATTCTACTTCCTGAATGACACAATCTGTATGCATTTACACTATCCTGTGGCATCTCAAGTTTCTACAATAAACTTGGACAAGTGATTAGCAAACAGTTAAAAAGCCACAGTAATTTATTTTCTCTGGAAGATCTAATTCCATTCATTAGACAACTGGCTAAATTTAATTCATAGAAGCTCCTAAACCCAAAGAACTGAGGAATCTGAGTAGGAGTCAGTAACTTGTTTATTTCTATACAGATGTTTTACCTTCACAGAATGAGGTCTTAGAGGACACCTCTTAACATGCCGTGGTACAGGGCAGTACAGTCTCCACTATGACAGGTTGCACGTGGCATGCAGTTGTTGATAAAACACCAGAAGGTACCGGGTGTCACACATAGAAACAGCTGCCCCGGTCAAGTCAGTAGTTCACACAGTACCTTTCAATGCTAACAGCACTTACCAGCTTTCCTCAGCACACACGGCAAAGAAAATATCTGCTGCTCTAACAGGCATGCGTTCTCTTTAAAGCAAACAAAAATGTCTAACTGGCTCCCTACGAATAAAAAAGGCGAGCTCTAAGATGCGCATTGTATTCAATGCGGGAAGCTAACGCGGAAACCAAG
>NW_010173692.1:0-6175 GCF_000695765.1 Mesitornis unicolor | reverse complement strand
CTAACCCCCCGGTGACCCTTGCAACTTGGTTGCTGCATAGAACTCCATGTTACAGAGTATATCCAAACTGAAAGTGCTTCTGTAAAATAGGCTAAATTATGTTCAACACTGGATTTATTTCAGTAGAAATATTGGTACAGTGTAAGTATATACAGTAATAATAAAGTTTGTAGAAGTTAACTTTATAATTAAAAATAACAAGAGAGAGCTTCTTCCATACCAGCAATACATGGGTATTTAGAGCCACAATTTGAGATCTATGAATAATGAACATATTTTGGTGTTGAATGAAAAAATCAGATGTCTAACTGCATTTGACAGAAAATACGTCTTTCTTCTGACACAAAGATATCTCTTTTTTCTTATTCCAAATTTGCTTTAAGGCTTCCTTTTGACCAAAAATGAAATTTTCACTTAATTAATTTTCAGAATTTCTCATGTATTTAAAAAAAAATCAACAAAGTTTTAATATAAGTTAACTTTTTGAATAGAAAGTCAAACTGTTATATTTGCAAGATGTTAGAGTATTTTGAATTCTGTTTAAACTTGTCAGTGATTTTGATATGAACTTGCAAATTCTAAAAGATTTTGTTTACTTACTCATGCACATTTAGTTCCATAGACATTAGCCAAACACAAACTTACTAGTCCTTAGTTGGGATGTTGGGCTGACCAGATCCTTCATTAAGTCAGGGTTTGCTTTACTTCCTTACCTTTAAGGTATGTTTGTTCGTGAATGTCTGCAATACTTAATAATTCTGCATTTTGCTGCTGACAGCTCTTCCTGGCTTGGTGCCATGTGAGAGCTGATTCAGAGTTTACTTGATAGTGAACATTTGTTGAAGGATCTGTGGTCCATGTGGTGTCTTTATCTGCGGAGAAAATAATTATTTTGAGGGTGATAGTAACTCACCCACAGAAAAATGTGTTATAGGTTATTGTTCTGCATGACATTTTCATTAAATGTCACCTGTGCTGTTCTTTCAAGAGATTATTAAGAGCAGGATGGGGAAGGATGAAGTTAAGGTCTGTGAACTGACAGTTCAAGCTGACAAATATTGCCTCCTGTTACATGAATATTTGGTAATTCAGGAATTTCCTACAAGGGAAGTGATTGCATAGAAAAATATATCACATGGAATTCTGTGGCAGAAATCCTAGGTGAGATCTATAAAATGATATGTAACATCTCCTACTTCTCTTTCTGGACAGCAGTTCCCACTGAGGGCTGTAAGAAACAGCTCTAGACCTGAATTTAGCATCAAAACAGAACTTAGATTAATATTCCCCTTGCAAAGGGCTTCTGGATGTGACTGTCACACAGTTTCAGAGCCTGGGCACTGCAATGGTGCTGAGCTGCATTGTGCTCCTCTTCTGACTGTCTTAACATCTTTGGCCTGTTGGAGACCTATACACACTCAACTAAGGACAATACAAAATTGAATCAGATATTTGAGTATTCCCAAAAATCATCATGAAATTGAATTTAAAAAAACCTGAGAGCTGAGACTGGCTATCAAAAACTTTGAAAATTATTCATTGACCTTATGTCATGTGTCTTTTGGGCTCAGTGTCCTAGGTATCTTTGTAGGGACCTGGAAAGCATATTTGGCTATGGATTTGAACCACACTGAAAGCACATTTTGAATCAACTGAAGTAAAGGATCATTTTAATAGTAAAAGACAATGTTGAACAGGAGCAATGGGGAGGAATATAGGGGAAAGCTGAGAAGTGTCAGGAGTCTTCTTCAATGGCTTGAATGCAAAGCTCCACTGTCAAGAACAAAGCCATAAAGAGAGATGGAGGGGGAAGATCACAGAAGTGGAAGACCGCAGAAATGGAAGACAGTTTTCAGAAAGTTATTGAAGTTGTAGAGAAATGCCAGGGATTGGAGTCAGCTGTCAGAAGGGATGGAAAGACTGCTTCCCAGGCGATATGAATAGGGCTTAATAGCATGGAAAAAAGGACACATTCCACTTAAGTAAATAACTTATTCTCTTGAGAACCATGCAGACTGAAACATTAACTTCATCATCAATCTTCCTACTACACTCAGTTTTGTGCCCACATCCATCACAACGGGAGTCCTCAGAGAAGGACTGTACAATGACAGCACACATCCTACTTGGGAAACAGTAAGGAGCTAAAAATTATTTTGCTGCTCAGCAACACCCCCGAAGTTAGTGGAAACTGAATGCTGGTTTTGCTCTTCAATCACACTTTTCTCCACATCTTTATGTAACATATTATTTCCTTGCATAAAGAGCTGCATGATATGGCAATACATCATATACCAAAATACATTCCTGTAAAAGATGTGTTATTATAAAGATATTAATATTCTGCTAGTGCTGGTTTGCCAATACAGCACTGAGGGGAACTGAGTGGGAAAAGGCAACTTACCTTTTGATGGGCAAAACCCATATCGCTGGTCTGTGTCGTAGTCTGCGGTGGTTGCACACCAGAGCCAGCCATCTGACCGGCCAGCGTCTGTGCACTTGACATACCATTGCTTGTTGTACATGAAAGGGAATACACAGGGTGCCCCGAAAGCATTTCCTAGCAGTGTAAAGGTCTCTGAGAAAACAAAATTATAAAGATAGTATGGAAAATAATGAATGTAAACTGTGAAAAACGTGAGGCCTGTGCTAATGGCTGAATTGCATATGAAAGAGCTTTCCATGTTACCTTTCCCATAAACATAACAAAATCAATTTCAACACTTTTTCAGAGTTAAGTTACTAACTTGTTTTAGAGTGATGCTATTCTGATGTAAAGCAATATTTCACAGATGAGGCCTACAACTAAATTTTTGTTCTGACCAGGATGCTTTTACAAACTTCATAAACCTCCAGGGCTCTACTTTAAGATACTACTGTTTTAAACAATGTTAAGATTTGTATAAAATGCACAAGAAAAGGAACTAATATTTAGAAGTCCTACTTCCTGGAAAAAAGTAAGCATCAGGTTAGGTTTTTATTGGAGTGACCATTTAAGTATCTCACATACAGTGAAGCAGCTCACACATGCAAGGTTCAAGGATTAATACTTCAAATATCCTGTGAGGTGGTTTTAAGAACATTCATTCTGGATGTAGAAAAGCCATTCAGAACAATCAGACTTTATCTGGTCACAAAGGGTAATTGCACTCGTCATCATAATTATGTCTGCTGAGACACAAAAGCCACACTTCCTCTGCCTATACTGCTACTTCCAGCCCTTTCTCAGCTTACCCATATTGCACTCCTTCTTGAGGATGTAATTTCATTTCCTTGTTGCTGTGTAAGAAACTTATCAGTGCTTGTACTCTGTTAACCATGTAGTGACACAGTATGGTGAGCATCAGTGACTTTAAAGAATACTTACACAAGTATAGGAGTAAGTATGTATCTATGTCTATATCTAAATTATCTATATCTAAATTTTATATTTAGAGAACATATAGAGAGTATAAGTAATATAATACTTGTAATATTAATATACTATAATACATACACTAAAATAATCTAAATATTATATAACATAGAAATTTACATAAATTATATGTGTATAATACATACTTGGCCATAAATATGACATTAAATTCAAGGCTAACTCCCTCAGTACATTGATATTCTAGAACTCTGATGGCCACTGAAGGAATCAGAATCATAGAATCATAGAATGGTTTGGGATGGTAGGGACCTTGAAGGTTATCCTCATCAGAGTAGTCAGAGCCAAAGATACAAGACACCCTAATACTCACAAGCTAGTGCAAAGAATGAAAGAATCGGTTTTCTGTACCTTCATATCCCCAGGCACATAAAACATCTGTGGCTCCATAGATCTTCCACTTATTCTTTGCACTCAGCCCCTTTTTTAACAAAACGTTATCATGTTCTTCATTGTCAGGACTGAAAAACAAATCTTCTCCTTGGATTGCAAGGAAGCATTCATTTCTGCATTCCCACCACTGGAGCTCACTTGTTTGATTACATGGATACAGGGTGATCGCAGCCTGATCCTCCTTCAATGGCACCCCCAGGCATAGGTTCAGTCTTACACTCAGAAGTTGATGATCAGTGATCCATCTGAATTTTTGTGATTCATTGTCTTGATGGCAAGTGGCAGTTCTAACTGACTGTGCAATAGATGCCTGAAGGCAGAGCTTGTTTACTTCATTGTATATTAAAAATGTTTCTATGTCTGTAAAACATATCAATACATAGTAAATAATTAATATATAATTATGTATAGTGAATACGTGACATGATTCTGCTCCTCATTCACATGAACTAGGAGTCATTGCACTCATATCAGATAAAAACGTGATGTTTTAACAAAGTCCAGTGCGACATGAATTTTACTGATTAAAAGGCAATAAGGTAGACAATAGGATATGTATTTCATTATTATGTGTCACCATACTGTGGATTAGTGGCAGTCAACAGCATCAGCAGAGCTGAGCACAGCTTGTTGGATTGATTTACATCAGTAACATGAATTCCCTCCACCACACTGCCATTACCATGGCTCTTTTTCCATCCATCCTCAGATGCATGGCCTCATGGACCTCTGACTTCTACAAACGTTCCTCACTCTGCTGGGTCTTGCAGGTCTCCTAGTGAGATCACAACCATTTGTCTCTCTGCTCCTGAATCCACATTTCCTTTCCTTTTCATTGTATAAATGGGGGTGAACACCTCTGGGCATCACAAGGGGTACTCTGGGTTCATTGGCCTTGCTGACCTACGAGCTGCAGTATCTACTATGAGCCACTGCAATGTAAAGCTAGGAATGATATTGGGAAACCAATTGCAGCCTGAGAAAGTAGTAAGGACTGGGTCATAGTGGCATCTGACCACCACTTAGCAATGTGGAAAGGCTGGTGGAAGTTAGAAGGTCAGCTTATACCAGAAATAGGGTCCTTAACTTTTCAGGTAGTTTCTCTGATCTACAGTGTTGGCTCCAATGTAAAGTAGAAGTAGCTGAGCTAATTGCAGTCCTACAGTGAGATTATCAGTAACAACAATGAGTCATGCCTATGAATTTGCTCTGCTGCTTTGTGGTATACTTAGTGACTCTCCTGGTTGTATTTCCCTCCAAAGCTTGTGGGTTTCACAACCCGTTTTGGTCCCTGATACAGCTTTTGACCACTGAGCATTATATTTGATTAAAATGTATATAAAAAGCTAAAGAAATCTCATTTAAAGCCTGAAAAAAGTTGCAATCAATTTAGTTGATAATATACAGTGCACTGAAAATAATTATTCTGGCCTGCAGTGATACCAGGGTGACTGAAAAAAAACATCTCATACTCTGAGGCAATCAATAACAGTTTTACTCAGGAGTTACAAAGCTAAAAGGATTTAACCTTAAAGATTCAGGTGTCCAGAAGCTGACATGTATTTGTATAATACCTACAACAAAAGTGCAGCTAAAGGGATGGTAAAAATATTGTCACTTCAATTCTAGAATAACTTCCCTAAACTTAATCCAACTTTATTTCTCAAAAATTTTACTTCATCCACTTTATCAGTGCCAATGACTTGAGTGAGAGGGTTCAATGCAATGAATGAAAATATCCCTCTTTATAAGCACTATCTCTCTCTGGATTGCACAGCCATTGCCTGTGAACATTTTTATGTCCTACAACTAATTCTACATTTCACCACTCCTGAAGGTTTTCCTGTCTGATTTTGCTAACCCTTACCCAGATGCCAACAGCTCAAAAATCAGAACACAGAAGTAACAAAAAAAAGAAAATAGACATTTAAACGTATCTTGTGATTTTCTTAAATCTGATCTTCTTGGCTTATTGAAATGACTATACCACTATACATTAATAAAGCCATTAAGAATTCAGTATTTTCTTCCTTCTCTATCCATTTCTCTTTCCTGTTAGATCCTGCCCTTGCCTCTTGCCTGCCATTAAGAGGCTCCCCATCTAAATATCCCAAACTAATAATGTACATATAGACACTGCCACAGAACCATAAATCACCCAGAAATGCTAAACGACATGGAAGCACTTTCACAGACAGGACCCAAGCAGGAGGCACTTACCCGCCAGCTGCAAAGTGCTCTGAACCAGAGAAAGAACAAGCAAGAACCCAGAAAACATAATTCTAAATGCTGTTTTCTTTGCTTCCCTTCATAAAAAGCTGGATGATGAGAGTTACTGGTGATAAAGTC
>NW_010173691.1:0-8169 GCF_000695765.1 Mesitornis unicolor | reverse complement strand
CCTTCCAATCCCTAACATTCTCTGATTCTGTAATATGTAAAAGGTGAGTGTCAAGAGGAAGGAGCCAGGCTCTTCTCAGTGATGTCCAATGATAGAACAAGGGGAAATGGGTGCAAGCTGGAGCATAAGAGATTCCATTTGAACATAAGGAAAAACTTTTTCACTGTGAGGATGACAGAGCACTGGAACAGCCTCCCCAGAGAGGTTGTGGAGTCTCCTTCTCTGGAGACATTCAAGACCCACGTGGATGCATTCCTGTGTGACCTAGTCTAGGCGATCCTGCTCCGGCAAGAGGGTTAGACTAGATGATCTTTCGAGGTCCCTTCCAACTCCTAGTATTCTGTGATATTCAACATGTCCATAGAATATAGGACATAAATTTGCATGGAATGTGAAGAATGAAGGATGTATTTTTTGACAAATAATTTTCATAGGTAGTTTGGAAAAGAATCAGTTTTAAAACTATTAGCCATATGTTACAATTACATAGATAAAAAAGCTCATACCATATTCTATACATGTATTTATTGGGATTTAACTGTCTCAATATACTTTATTTAGCAGCTTGGACTTAACATTGTTTGGCTTTCAGTAAGTATTCATTTTTTTCCACACATAAGCAAAGTTATTGGATTTTTTTCTTGGTTGTTTCATAATTCCATGCATTTCATTGCTCTTTTAATGTACATACAAATAAAAACATATGGAACACATTACATTATGTTTACACAAATTAATCAGGATAGCTGAATAAGCTTCTAGTATTCTCTTCCTAGATACTAGTACATATGGTCAGAGAAACACCAGAAAACTCAAATATGCTAGAGAGAGAACAACTGGAGAACTGAACTTTTAGGAGAGAATAAATAAAAGCTATATTAGTAATAAGCAGAAAATAGTTCAATATCTCATATTTTTTGTAATGTCTTCTGCCTAAATGATCCCATGTGTTTGTTCACTTTTGGTTTGTAGCTGAGTGATAAGCTTTCTGGATAGGAACTGTCTTCTGTCCTTAGTGCTTATAACAACAGATTTCATATTCATGAAGGGAATTACACCTACTGCTGCCAAAAAATGTGTATAACCTTAAGAGCTGAATAGTACAGTAAATAAACAAATCATTATTGCGACTAAAAACTGAAGAATGTAAGGGTTAGCAAAAAATGAAGGGGATATCCATGAAAATAAACCTTTTGAAGGTTGCCTCCAGCAAATCAAATGCATATGAAGTTCTTCCTACTCAGCTTCTAAACGTTTATTAGGAACTGCGAGCCCCACACGCCATTTAGTGCAGACCATCCTATCCTTTCATCTGGCATTAATAAACCATCCTATCCTGGCATTAGCTTTTCCCTTCAGTCTTTTCCATTATTGTGTTGTCTGGAGATAAGATAATGTAATTTTCTCATGCAATATTTTAGCTGTTTGGTTTGGTTTTTTTTTCCCAACATGGGGACACCAGTGCAAAAGACAAGCAAAATTGCAAAAAATATTAACTATAATTTTTACTCTTAAGATGAGGAGTGGACTGCAAAATTTTTTTAAAAAAAGTTTTAAAATAGATACTTTGTTTCAGAATTAAATAAGAGATTATATAGATGTATAATTAAATTTTAGTGAACGTTATATATGTGTGCAAATATAAATAACTGTGTCTTTTAAAAACAAAAGGTATTATTTAAAATGAAATTTATTCATAAAAATATATTCAAAGTATTATCTTAGGAGAAGATATTCTGCTAGGACATTAAACCTAAGTTAAGCATGTATTCATCTCATATAAGGTCTAAATAGGTCTGCATTTAATGATGAAAGCATTTAATGAATTAAAACAATATTTTAGTGTTCCATTTATAAAGCTAAAAGAAAAAAATCCTCTCTGTGCTTGTGTGTGTGTGTGTCTTGTATGTGCAAGTTCAGAAGATATTATCTTCCCTTATGACACAGATTCTTAGTGATGGCATATTTTATAGAAATTGCCCATAACACTTATGGTTTCTTTGTGTTGCATTTTGTTCTCTGTGTTTTTACCTATTTGGCTGCTACTGATATAGATAAATTAAATGAATTTTAGAGCTGAATAGAAGCAGAGGGAGACTGTTCAATTTAGAAACCTTTCAAAAACTTTTCATAATACCCATCTTAGGTTTAATGTATTTGAAATTGGTCAACATAACTACATACTGACTACTCTGTGTAATGTTTTTACAGTTATATTCTCTGCTTGGTGTGTATGCAGCTATTTATAGCAGTGTTTATTCTGTGGCTGAATATTCCCAGACAGTCTCTGCAGTTTAATTTTTCACTTCTCTAATCCATTTTCAGAAAATTGCTTTATGTTTCATCTGGCATTAATAGCAACTGAAATTCTGTTGCAAGGAAGTACAAATATTGTTTATATTACTGTCTTTTTATTTGATTTTTGAAGACACATTTTAAATCTTAGTAATAATTTAGAAACATTGTATCTCCTTTGCATAAACAATTTTGAGTTTTGGTAAGTAAAGCACTTGGCTATTCCCAGTACCTATTAAGATAGATCTGTATTGTAGCTGTATTGTTTTTAGTTAGTAACTAATCTAGCAACATCACTGTAAATTTACATTTTAATGTTAACTATTAACATTAGGGAGTTGTTGAGTTATTATACCACAAGTTTTCATTTAGATAGAAATATGTACAATTAAAACTTTACCAACTGAGGAAGATTCTTTGGTTTGTATTCCTGAACTGAAAAATGTCTTGCATGTGCTATGGTATCTGTAGTTTAATTAAAGCTTTTAGTATTAATGCTGCTGTAGACATAGCAGTAAAACACAATTAGGCTTTTGAGAAGCCAGCTAAAATCTCTGTTCTTTCATGTCTACTTTAACAAGTAATGAATGTCATAAGCATTTTAGCTGTTATGCAAAAATCCACCCTATTTGGAAGTCTAATTTCTGTATCAATACTAGATGTATTTTGAGTTATTTCACCCTATAAAATCATATTTAATACAAAGATAACCATATTTTCATTTAATATTTGCATTATATGTACCTTTTGGGGGCAAGGCTTGGGGATAATTGTTTGGGGTTTTGGGGTGTTTGTTTTATTCTGTTTTCCTGACTGGACCATCCTTAGGCAGAAGCTCCTTCAGAAATTGTTTGGGAATTTGCATGGAGGAATAGAAAACTTTAATGTAATGCTCACAGGTAATACTTAGAATTCAATATTTAGTTCTTGGCTCAAGTGATGGGTTTTTGTTTGTTTGTTTGTTTTTCTGTCCCCTGCGACGCTTTTAGCAGACTTTTAGTATTCAAGTACTACTAATAATGAACAAATGTCCTTGTCACTATTTTGAATACACCCAAGGTATGAACCACCCCTCCACCCTCTCTCCTTCTCATTCCTTGATAGTGAAATAGTGGTTAATGCCTGCCATTGCAAGGTATAAGACACCTTGGCAGCTTAAAGTGTGTTTTAAAAATGTTAAGAAAAAGGTGAAAAATTCCAAATGTTTACCACCGTTGCCTTGTTATGACTGATCAAAAAAGGATATATCAGCACTTCCTGACTGGATTTACTTACTATTTCTTGTCCATATACATTCGAATTTGATTTCAAACTCAGCTGTAAATTCAAATTCATCTTTAAAGCACCCTTCCACAAATCTTTGTCTTGGAAAACTTAGTTACTTGACTGATTATGCTTTGAATTCTCCAGTTACTTTATGCCTTGAATTAATTTATTTAATTTGGAGTAATTTATCTTTTTTTTTGGTTTTGTTATCATTTCAATATACTCCACTTACTTTTCCCAGATCCTGAGTGTTGTATTCACTTTATTCTAGTGCTCTCCAAACTTCAGAACAGATGCACAATACTGAATTTACCACAAATTCAATATGTAAACCCATTGATTGTTTTTATATATGCTCAAATACAAAAAAGGTACTTACTGATTATTGAGATAAGTGCAATGAATTTTAAGATGTAGACTGAAGTGGCGTAAAACAAGCAATAAAATAACGGATTATTTCCCTCTACTAAGGGAATAAATATGTTGTCAATTATAGGAATTATCTGACTCTAATAATTCTATTTTAGAAAACAAAGAAAGCCAAAACAACAAACCCAAAGAAACCCACCAAATAAATAAAAAACTGAATTTTTTTTATTGTGTTAAAGTTATATAAATACCAAAAGAAGATTACTGCTGCATGGTGTGTGCTATGGAGCAACATAGTCACAGTTAAATAAGGACTTGAACACTCGTGAAGCAAATTGAAGAATCAAACCACCGTGTGCTTTTCCAGATGGTATCTAGTATCTTGACCTAATTTTATATTTAGAAAGTATTTCCCATAAATGTGTTAGAAATCTGTATTTTCCCATTTCTGTCTCTCTCAGACACACACACAAAAGAATGATGAAAATAGAAGTATTTTTTGTTAATTTTTCTCACTCAGACATTATAGCTCTTTCTGTGCTATAAGCAAAGAAAGTAATTTAGAAAACTTGTGTCTGCATTGCCTTTGAGCAATGTGAGCAACCTGGAGGAAACTGATGAAGAGCGAAAGGATCCCTGTTTCACTTATTTTAGTGGTGGTAAGGAATGACAGCTGAAAGTAGTTGGGCTACAGTGTTTTCAAGGCAATAGTGTGGTTTTGGTGTGGGGTTTTTTCCTGTATTTATAAGTTTGTTCTTTTTTTATTTAGAATTTTTCTGTCATGCAAGATAGAGATATATGTTAGTGAAATGCTCACAAAGTTCCTTAAGCAGAAATTAAAAATGTACCTAGAATACAGTTCTTGTGTTCAAATTACTTATCCTGCTATTAGCTGGTTTAGGGTTATGTTGCCTGTTAGCATCAAGGCAATAACTGACTTCAGAATATGCCACACATTCTGTAAACTATGAATTTCTTACAAAAGATGCATTTTCTGACAAAATTAATTTATAGTCAATGCTTATCATTCACCGCAAAGTTATCCATCCCATTATCAGAAGTTAAAACCTACTGTTATTTTAGTCAGAAAAGCTTTGACTCATATTTTTACTGCCTCCTTGAATAACATCTGAGACAGCTTTTATGCTATAGATATTTTTCTTTTTTTTTGGCCATGTATAGTTCCCTTAATCCTCTTCAACTTGAAGAGCAAATGTCCTGCTTCTGTGCCGAAGACTTGCAGCTTAGAACTCAGCAGGGGCAGATTTCTCCCATTGCAACCAAATTGGAGGTTTCAACCCTCTCTGAGTTGAGTTTGGTATATTCTGGCAGCTAGACTACCTGCTGAAGAGGCAGACAATGCCAAGAATTCACTAAATTGGAAAATGTACCTTGCAGTTTGTAAAGGAGTGGGGAAGGCTATACTGGTATTATTACCCTCAGAATTAAGAACTGGAAAGAGGAATATAGTCTTGGCAGTTAACCTAGGCTTTCTTAAAGTGTCTGTGTTGCTCTTCAGGGGCAGAGATCTTAGCTAGAGCTAATTTTCGGATACAAGTTCAGAAAGCAGTCTTTCCCTTCTAATGCAACTCACTTCACATTTCGCTGTCCTCATCAGCATCTCTGGAGAGCAGGAGGTGTTAGCAAAGCTAGCGTTTGTGACCAAAGGCTTTGTATTCACAAGCCTGAAAAAAACTGTTAAGAATATATTTAGATAATGTTGTTTGACTTATGCTGAGCTGCCGCTTTTATTTTCTTAGTGCTTGTCTGCAAACTACTGCTGCTGAGCATGCTCATCTTGTGTTTCACAAGTCAGATAATCTCTTGGGTAACATCAATGATAATAAAATCATCGAGGTGTTACATTAAGAATGAATTTGACCCAGCATCTCACCCAGAAGAGCACAGAGCAACCTGTGCTCAAACTACATTCTCTAATTGTGTTTTGCTTTGCTTCTGTGTGCCTTGCTCAGTAAGTAGTGTTTGTAGGCTAATAGGATCTTGCATCTCTGTGTACTTTACAGTCCTTTCCATTTGCCTGTCATAGATAAATATGCAGTCAAAACATTATATGAACATTGAAAACAAAAAATTATTTGAATATTTTTTCTAGAAAACATAACATGTATGAAAATATACATATTTTATTGGAAGGGAGCACACTGCACTTACTAGGTATTAGTCTAATGATTATGTTTTAATCAAACCAAATATGACAGTATATTATAAGGCTAATCTAATTTTAACACTTGTATGCTGGAGTTAATCAGTATATTGCCAACTGCATTGACTAATTCCTCAATTTGTTTTTTAGAGGAGAAGGGAATTGTCTTTGTTTACTTTGTCTTTGTTTACTTTATGTTATCTGCAGAAAAATAAGAAACATAAACATCAGGAGAAAAACAAATCAGTATAAGCACTTAAATGTTTCTCAGATCTCACATTAAATCCACCCTGAAGGGTGATATAATAGAGGTGTGTGCCTATGTATATATTTTATTGTAATATTTTTAAAAAAGGTTATAAATCTAGTCCTGTCACTAGTTATGACTTCCTCCATCTCTGCTGGTAGAGCTTTGTCAGTATTGATATCAACATTGTGGAAGGATGGGACTGCTAGTGTGTGTGAAATGACAGTTCTTTGAATAGTCCTGTACTATTACTTCTCTTGTGGCTTCACCTTACATTCAGTCCAGCATAAAATTGGCTTGTTAATGCTTCATCTCAGGATTCTTTGAACACAAATCTTCACATTTCTTTTTAGGACTCTCATCACTTTCTGTTTCTTAGCTCTGCTCTGGCCAGGTCAGACAAATTGTTAGCTGTATCTTGATGGCTTGAATCAAGTTTGGATTTAGTTTACTGGTAAATTCCATTATAGAAATGGATGTTAGTAGGCATCTATTCTGCTTATTTCCCTAGTTTATCAAGCAAGCAACATGATTGACTAGGGATTAATGTGCTTTCTGTTTGGAGTTCTGACTTGAAAAATAAAGGTATATATTCTGAATAAGGAACTATCATCATTCATCAGTGTCCATAAGATTTCATTAAACATATATCTTCTCACTTATCAAAATGCAAAAAATAAGTAATAAAATTCTTCTTGGAGAGACAATATGTTTTCCCTTACAATATGTACAATATTAATTCAATTTTCACATAAATATCTGCAGCTTACCTCTTGCTGGCATGCTTTACCTAGTAGAATAGTTTTATTTATTCCTATCTAGTCAAGGACATATATTTTTTTGTACTCTGAGAGGAAGATATTTGATCTGTTGGTGGAACAGATGATATAAATTACTTTGGAAGCTTTCATAGCTGGTGTTCTTGGTGCATTTTTTTTACCCCTCCTTTCTTTCCCCTGTATTTGAATTGGTTGAAGGCTAAGGAGATGCACAGAAAACAATTTTTATATAACTTTTTAACATTCAATTTTAAATAAGTTTTTATATATCTAACACTGAATATTAGATATATAATTTAGCATCTGATTATTGCAGATCATTGTGGGTTTTATTAAAATATCATATAATGGAGTGTTCCGTGTGTAATCTTCTTCACCAAGCTGCTTGATCCCACATAGGGTTAATGTAGTTTATAGTTTTCAAGTGAATAATTTGTCTAGTCAAACGTAGTCAGGTAACAACATGTCTAAAACTACCATCTCACATATGATTCTGTTGATATGTTCTTTAGTATTTGGTCAATGGCTAGAGCCTTATATAAAATATAAACTTTTATGAACTCTACTTAGGAGTTAGTTTACTCAGTTAAGTAACCACAATATGCATAATATATTATTATATAGCAAATAAATGGTTTATATGAAGTGATGGCTTATTATAATGTAGCAAGTAGTTCTGTAGTTACAATGCCCTGTGAACGTAATGTGTCTCTTGAATGGATGTGTAACATCATTAATATTTTAAGCCATATGAAACCTTGAAGCCTATATGCAAATAAAGCCTTACTTTAGAGTGTAACCTAGTTTTATGTTTGTATAAAGAAAGTGTACACCTTGTTTAGTCAGACAGTCTTTCTGAGGGCTTGCTTTGACTTTCTGGATTGTTTTTTTCCTTCTTCCACTGAACTTGGATGCTGGAAATACATGTGGATTTTATGAAAATTTAAAGACAGTGATGACTCATTAATGCCAATTGTTTTTTAAGTTACTTTCCATGACAGCATTTAGTAACATAGCATATATCCTTGGTGCCATCTCAAGGCATATCA
>NW_010173690.1:26460-47956 GCF_000695765.1 Mesitornis unicolor | reverse complement strand
TGATTCTGTGATTCTGTGAAAAAGACAGGACACCACTGAAACAGTGCAAGACCTCAGCGGATTAGGCTGGGGCTTCCTTTATCCTCTGATCAAGAAATTCTGCGGAGCTTGCCTGGAGTAAACAAGAGTCCAGCCATTACAAATCAGAATATCTTGAGTAACCCCACTGCAAGAGGAACATTGAGATGGGCAAAGGCAAAACTCGGAATTTAGCAGTGGTTTAAAAGCCGTCATACTTTTATTTATTACAGCAAGGCTGTAGAGCAGCAAAAGAAGCTGTCCAGCTGAGTAGACTTTTCGAAGTACAGCAGTGATTTAGAAGTTTATTTCCTGCAGACTTCCAGTCAACCTTGAACTCCCAGCTCCTTAAGTCACTTCAGAAAATGAGATGGATGTGCTGAAGTTGTCAGGAGAATGTACTGGCCCACTAACAAACACTTCTGATGATGTCTGAGAGCAGGAGCAATCCCAGTTAAGGGGCCTTTCCTCAAAAATCAGTGGGTGCTTAAGTGCTTTGCTGGATTGTCGCCCAACACTTCCCAATGTATTCTGTAATTAGACACCAGTCACAGCAATTTACAGTTAATATTTCCTTCATTCCAAGAAACTCTAACCAGCAATTAACACTCTGAGCCAAACAGTGACATTAGCGAGTTGCACGCGAGACTGCACCACCACCAAAGCACAGCCGTGCCCATGGTCACTTACAACAACAGCCTGTGCAGCTTTGCTCTCGGGTGCTGAAACAGAGCAGTGCACTGCAATGGAGCATTCAATCACCTGTGCCTGGTGCAAGGTAGATAAAGACAGGGTGTCAGGAGGACTGGTGATGTCCTCTAGGTGCAGCCCTTGATTTTGGCCCTGGAGCCTGGCAGCAGGACAGAGCTGACTCCAGAGAGCTGCCAGGAAAAGTAAGGCTGCTACAAGTCTATTGACTCTCAATAACACACAGGGCATCCCCTCAGAAAATGGTTGGAGCATCAGTCTGGAAACAGAGGGAAACATCAGGCAAGAAAGATATGAGCTGATGATGGAGGAGCTTAACATGACACTAGTTGCTTTTATTATTTCTTTTGAGAAGAAAAGTGATCAGAAGGTGAAGACACCCGACTGTTCAAAGGTGTCCCAGGCACACCCGTACAGGCCTCAACCTGACCACCCAAAGGACTTTGGTAGGACATCAAGAATTCCCCCTTTCTGGCAGCCCTGACACTGCAGAGAAGCGCTGGGTGCTGAAGCAGCCCCTTCTTGGGCAGAAGGGAATGCTGCAGAGAAACATCCCGGGGGATGGTTTAGGACTAGTGATGTCAAGCAAAGGCTGACGATGCCATGGCTCATCATTTTCATGGACCAGCCATGGATTAGACCTGGTTCGTGAAACAGCCCTTCAGGCACCTTTCATACAAAATGCCAAGCACCAAACCTGAGCCATCCTGCTGTTTTGGGAAGAGTGTTTGGGTGTTCTTGCCTGTATTGGCTTCTGCAGAGATTGGCTGGCAACCCAGAGGTACGTGACAGAGAGCTCGATGTCAGATCACTTTTCTCTGCTCTGGGGATGATTTTCACTCCTTTCCCTTGCACTGAACTGGTTTCTTAAATGAACATTTCCAAGCCAGCTACCTGAGCCCAATTGTGACCACTGTCTATGCAGGCACAAGAAAATAGGAAAGGCTATTCAACTGGCAGACCAGAACCTTGGAAAAAATCATGTGCTAACATAGAAAGTTCATAGATTAGAAATTGCGACAACGAGAAAACAAAAGCTTTTCAGCTGCACATGAGCCTGCTCATGGCTGCCCTGTGAGCTCGTGGGCAATAAAGGGAAGGACATTTTCTTTGTCTGAACCTTCATCCCTTGATAGCTTTATTTATTTACTCTATTTGTATCTGACCCAACAGAAACATCTGAAATCCTCTTTTCCTCAGAGCTGGTCTCACAGTCCATTTGAGCTGCACCGTGTTTTGTGGAGGGCTGACACTACAGCCATGCGGGCAGTTCAGTGCATTACCAAGGAAAGGAAAATCTTTCCTACTTGTTTTCTGCTGCCTTCTGTCCTGTCTGCATACTTGCTAAACTCCAAAAATGAGTTTTGCTTGCAGCCCTTAATAGACTGAGTTTGGGAATGGATTAGGCAAGGCATTTAGAGATTTCTGACAGCTTTACCCTTCAGGAAGAAACGCAAACAAAATTAAAGCTGCTTCATGAATCTTTAAAGTATTTAATACAAGATACGCTTTTCCAGTGAACCATTAGGATGGAGATAAGTGAGAGTTTCTCTCCTTCACAAGCTTGATGAATTTGCTGGGCGTGAAGAAACCTCCTCTGCAGGCATAGCACAAAAACCCCAACACGTCCATGCCTTGGAAGCTGCAGAATGGTCTCTGCTCGTGTCTTAGAGCCACAGCAGGAGAAAGAGGCAGAGCAGCACTTCACTGGGTACACGATCCATTAATGAAAGGACAAAGACAAATACTAAAAAGATCACTGAATCCTTGCTCATTAATGCTAACAAATACTACTTCTAACCACCAGGTCAATGTGTATTTTGAACGCAGTTAAACCAAAGGTTCAGAGAAATCTTACATACATGGTTACTTTTTAGTACCTCAATGCTGCTGTAACTTCCGTAGGCACAGACAATTTACAACAGCTAAATCACTAACTTTAGTGTCTGGTTCAATGTCTAATTTCTTTCTCCAGAAAACCACTGAAGCTTTGCAGCTAAAGCTAGATCTAATCGCAACTTTTCAGATGCAGAAATAAACCAGCATTATGTTCTTGCTCCGCACTGGCACAGCAGTGAGAACGTGACAAGCTGCAAGCGTCTCCCTCCCCAGGACAGGACTGCACTGCTGACCAGCCCACAGTACAGCAGCAATGGCTGCACTGGTGACATGAGCTCCATGGATCATCAGTCTGCCAGCACAGGGCTCCGACTCCTTCCTAATTAATGCTCCTTCTCCACAGAAGGCATTGACTGTATTATGCTGTAACATTCTCTTTCTATTGAGGATGGATTTTTCTGCCATATCCGAAAGGAAAAAGACCCAACCAATAAACTTGAGTTCAAGACTTGCTCTTACTCTCTTCTCCTGTTTTGCAGCTTGAGGACAGCATTCACTAAGAATCATGATATATAATTACTCCTAACTGCAAACAAGGGAGCAGCGGCACAGAACACTGCTGTTCAGTGTATCTTGAGAGAAGCAGCCCATTGTACTTACAACCAAGGTAAAAAGAGAAGCCACAGCTGCTTTAAGAAAAAGTCTAGAAACTATGGTGACACCAGAAGAGATCTTTTTACCATGGCTATATCTTCACGTTCTGCGTTGCTTTAGGGAACAGCCTACACTTTGATTTATCATACAGAAGAAAAACTAACACCGTCTCCCTTTTCCTGAATGTTCTAGAAGAAGCATGGGTACAAGACACAGTGCAACTCTTGTTGGTGCTGTAAACTTGGTAGTCTAGGCAGCCTCAAAAAACCATCAGCATTGATGAGCAAAGGGTTTGGCGGGTGAATTTCCTCACCTGAGCGACAGCTAAAGAAATTGTGATAGTCTTCTGTCCACCTCTGCAAGTACCATAACACTGGTGTCAGTACTTGTACATTCAGCATTAACACTGACTTCCTCTATCCATCCACGTTTTAGGCCCTCAGCAAAGAAAGTATTTGTCAGACCGCTGAAAGCCAATTTGAGCTCTGCCGCCTGATTCATGAAGGAACGAACTGAATGACAGCTTGGCAAGAGCTAAACGTGGAAATCACTGCCCTTCCTATTGCTCGAGAGCTCATTTCATCCTATGCATTATTTAAGACTCCTGCACCAGGACTGTACACCTCACCCAGGCAGCCCCACAGGTAGGCTAAAGCTCCCCATGAAGTTACAATAATGTGTATGGGACAAGTATCTCCGGCGAACCAGACATTCGTTTTTGTTCTTTTCCCTTTCTTTTAAAATTCCAAGCCAATTCAACTGGGATTAATTTCTCTGCACAAAAAACCCAACATGTTTATGTCTTTTGTTTTTTTAACACACTTGCTGCTCTATTTGGCTTCATTCCTCCCTTCTCTATGACAAATTATTTATGTGTATGGTAGAAAGCCCTGAGAATTGTCAATGGCTGACTGATAGCACAATATAAATGCATAGTTAACATATGCAGCACAAAGATGGCCCCACTTGTAAAGAATATTAACCCTTACATTTAGGATTATTAGACTCTTCCAAAGTAGCCGCCACATATATAAAATAAGAGATGTTGTATTTCAGTGAGTTATTTCTGGCCTTCCTCAGGCAAATGATATCAGAAACAAGCCATCATGCATAATACACATATTGATTTATAGACATAAAAATGCCAAAACTAGTTCCACAATTTTAAAACAAGCCCCTTCATTATCAAGAAAAATGGCTAAAAGCTCATGCTCAGATCCTTCTCCAGTAAAAAGTATTTGCCTTTTTTTTGTAACTTAACTTGAGTCACTAATATGTTTTGAAATACCATCTGTAAGAAATTCCCACTCTATCCCCCAGTGTGCCCATTCAGATCCGCCTGTGGCTGTGTGCATGCTGCATCACAAAGCATTAGGCTGATTGGAAATTAATGGAGAAGCTGAAATCTGCTTTCAAAAGCTTTTCAGAAATCCCCAAAGAAAATGTATCCCCCATGTGACTTCATTTTTAATGGTGCTGCACTTAAATTTAAGGAAGAGCCCAACTAAATTCCAAGTGACATGTATTCTGCCTAATTTTAGATGACTAAAGTCTAATGGCTTATTTAGATTTTTCAAGTGATTCTCAAAATTTCTGAAATCCTGGTTGGATTTTTAGCATCCATCCTTCAGAAGTAAAAACTAGAAGAGTTGTCTTAAAAGAAATAAACATCTTGCAAAATTCTGCTTTGAGATTCGAGAGTTTTAAGAACTTGAAGTGAAACATAAACACCAGTGAAACCAATGAAATTATACTAAATAAGGGCAAAACCAAAGGCATTTTTCCAACTCACAACAGCAGTGCTCTGAATCGAAGTTCTTAACAGCAAAATATATTCAGAAAACACTACCTTGTGTGCAACTTCTTGAAACTTAATTTTGGGAACTATGCTGTCTATGGAGGAGAAAGAATATATTCTCACCTCATTGCTTCACCAGAACCAAGACCTCATATTTCAAATAGTGAAGGTTCAACAGAGCCATTCAAGAAGCCAGAAAATGTTTTCTAGGGTGCATTCGCAAAATTGGCTGCTCCCCTGTGGCTCCACTTCTGGTTCCTCCACCAAAGGTCATTACTCCCCATTTACTCTCCAGGTAGCAATGTGAACTCAGCCATTGAGCTGCATTTCCAGCTGTGATTTCTAGCAGATTTCCCATTAAGAAGTACTCTTCCACTCAAGGAGATGCATCAAGATCCCAAAAAAGGATCTTTATGGCAAAGGAGGAATTAATAGCAGCACGTCTGCAGGGAGTGAGAAGGCAACAGCCCAGATACCCAGAAGTGGACTAAGATGTCTTAAGATACCGCCTTCTCTGAAATGTCTCTCCCATTGCACTCCAAGTCCAGGCCAGACGTAAGAGAAAAACGGTGGAGTGGATGAAAGCAAAGAAATAATTTTCAATAGATAATGTGCAAGAGTAAACTCACCACTTTCCATTTGCACAGAACCGTTCGCTATACCCTTGAAGCCATTTGTTACTCAGATAATAATATGTAAATACAGGAAGTTATCCCTGACTATTAAAAAAATTACTGCAAGTATTTAATACTGAAAATTCAAGGTACTTTTGTTTAATTTTGACTGTCCCGCTCTCTCAGCCATTGCTGTCGGTGCTGGACAGAGGTTGAGTATCACAGAAATGTTATCTAGAAATGTAGGGCAATAAAAAGTTCTCAAGGCAAGTGCTGCAGAGCTCTTGATGGGTTTCATTACGGGTTTGCTGTCACTTTGCAGGCTGGTGGTAAGGAGGAGGACAGAGGAATGCAATAATTCTCCACTATTACTTCAGCTAACAATGTTTTTTATGGTCTCGGGAGGACTTACAGCAATGTTTGGCAAACAATCCTTTCTTTAACGGGCTGCAGTGTATTTCACAGGAGAGCAGCTTTAATCTCCAGTCAAGTCCAGTTATGCAGCAAAATGTTTCTTTCTCCCTATGTACAAA
The DNA here is from genome assembly GCF_000695765.1 of Mesitornis unicolor. Taxonomy (NCBI): domain Eukaryota; kingdom Metazoa; phylum Chordata; class Aves; order Mesitornithiformes; family Mesitornithidae; genus Mesitornis; species Mesitornis unicolor. The sequence goes on along the minus strand of NW_010173690.1, from coordinate 41,792 downwards.
TACAGGACAGCTGGAGGAGTAAACAACCAAATGGGCGGTCAGTCATAAACTAAGCCCATCCCTCACTGCCTGCCAAAACCGTACTGAGAAGCTCTTCATTTTGCCTTGTCCCAGCAGTTTTCAGGTTGCTGTAGCCCAGAAAGGTGACATTTCTCTGGTAATGACCGCACGTGGTGTGCTGAGGTGATGCAGAATCCGATTTGCCTAACCAGCAATGGCCTCGAAATGTTTCAACAGCAGCCACTGGGCTTTTCCTCTCGCTTTAAATGATCAATTTCCATCAGAGTGCAAACAGACCAAGTTTATGGTATGTGGGAAGAATTATAGTTCAAATAGAGCAGTGTTCCAAGAACAAATGCATCAACAACATTGATTTAGCACTGAAAATGGCAGTATTATAGCCACGATGTTTAGATGCTTTATATGGGATTGAGCCTGGTAGTAGCGGCGTGTTTATGAAAGGCAAGACTCGGAGCGGAGCAGAGAGGACAAATGAAGGTGTATGCGCCACGTGTGCTTCCCTCGTAGACAGGGACAGGAAACCGCCTGACGAACTGAGCCTCTTTAGCAGCAGACAATGGAGCGCATCCAAAGACCAAAACGCACTTCGGGTCAGGACCCTGCAGGATAAATCACTGGGCAAAACAGTCAGATCCTGAGGGGACTGTACTCCTCATTACACCTTTCCCGTGATACCCGCAGGATTGTTCTTTGTGTACTGTAACTACTTCGTGAAATGTCCTATGCAAGTAAAGCAGTTAAGCATGTCTTAACTTCACCGGGGTTACTCATACACTTAAAACTAGGAACATATTTAAGTGCTTCATTGGACTGGAGCCTAATTGTACTTTTATAGCTTCTGTTTAAATTAAAGGCTAGCTAGAGGTGAACAGCACAGTGTTCAACAGTTTCATGCATTTAGAAGTTAAATGTTAACTACAGAGTCTTACCTTCTCATTATTTGGGGCACTTCAGAAAACTTGCATTTTAATTTAATTTTGGTTGCAATTGGAAATAAAAACAGTTCTTAATAATCCAGCCACATTCACTGTCTAGCACAAAGCTAATATCTAGGGCACACACTTCATAGCAGCAAAACACTTCAACGTATGGGGATTTTTTATATTTATGAGCTCTTATCCTAACTCAGAAAAACAGGTCAGCGTATGCTTACTCTTCACTCAGGTTGACAGAAATCGGGCACACGTCCTAGACAAGGCAGTGTATTCAGTGTGATGGTGAATCTGAGCAGACCAAGGACACCCACTCTGAGAAGCTATGGCCGTTGTAGCACTTCAATATCCCTGCACTGCTCCTGCCCCAGCCTGCCTGCCGAGAGCACATTTCCTTTTCACTCTGTGTTGTCTGGTGTCTTTTCCTACTTGCCCATAGACATTTCGAAGTCTCATCCTCAGTGTTTGCTGATTGAAATTAATCTGCCATCAGAAAGAAACCTAGAAGTGAGTGCTCTGCACTGGGGCAACAGATCATTCCCATTAACCATGTGCCCAGCAGACTGAGGCTGTGCTCACAACCGTGCCCTTCCCCATCCATCATCCACAGACAGACACGTTCAACCTCTCATCCAGACTGTTTGCTCACATCTGTACTTAGATAAGCTTCCCCCGCTGCTTCCAGAGATTCCCAGGTTTGTCAGGCAAAAGAGCTGAGCACTCCTCCATGAGCAAACAGATCACAAATTCCCTGCCTCCTGGGTACGCTGGGGTTAATAACACCGGGGCAATAAGCCAATGAACTAGCTGTAGGACATGCATTTGTTTTCAGGCAGTGTAGAAAATACAAGAGCAAAGCTTCAATGTCATTTTTATCTTGAGTTTAATGTAAACTGCACCATGATCCTCTGGGAGAGCTGAGTCCTAATGAAACGTCCACGAAGAGGATGAAAGCTTACTCCAGTTGCCGAATGAGACAACTGTTCACTTTGTGGATGGGAATAACTGAAAAGTATGCTTTTCCTCTGGAAATTATAGGGGTACAGTCTAACCTAGCAACAGCACCCAAGGGTATTTTAGTGCACTGTTTTAATTATTATTGCAGCTATTAATATTCTACCATTAGTCAAGTCTGAAGTACCGTCTCTGACAGAGGTGTGTTTCATACCCCCCTAGAGGCCAGCCCAATGCTAGGTCATTCTGGAGACAAAATACATAAATGTAGAGTAACAAAAGCCTGGGAGCGTAGAATAAATAATATACTCATCCCTTGGAGCAAAGAAGAAAATAAACTACTTAAAGAACTATTTGACAACCTGGAGGCATCTCACACAGGTGAAATGCAACTCCAGAGGGCTTCGATTCTAGAAGCTGAGAAACAGGGAGCTTTGTGCATAAGCAATACACAGAGACAAAATCTCCCGTAATTTAAAACTGCCTGATGCCTCACTGATAACACCTGCCACACCACCACCAAAAACTGTAGGTGCACTTCTCCAGCCAAGGGGATTCGGATTTTGCCTGATGTCTGCATGACAACTGTCCCCATTTTCTGTTTAATTCAGATACTTAAGGAGATATGTGCCTTTGTGCTGGGTAGCCAGCTCTGCTGCTCTTCCCCACTGAATGGCTTCTTGTCATAGCTGAAGTGATCCCTACACAATAGATATCAGCTATATTATAATTCTCTACAGAAAACAGAATAATGTTGCCTCCTCTTCTGTCACTACTGTTAACCTTCTGCTGAGCAAGGCCCTTCCAGCTTTCTCTCTGGGGAAGGCAGATAAGGAGCACTGATTCAGAGCACTTCCCAAGCGTTATTTTCATGTATATGACAACCTATACGCCAGAGGGAGTCACAATAGCGTACAGAGGATTCTTAACTTAAAAAATTTCAGCCTATACCAAATTTGTTTGCAAAGAGTGACTTTGCCTCAAATATTCATTAACTATAGACTTAGGCCTGTCATCTTTCTAAGACAGAGCATTTACTTGCTCACTGAATGAAAAAAAACCCGTAACTGAAACACAGAGCATGAGGTGCATGTTCCCAGTGACCCTTTACAGTACTTCAGCTTGTTAAGAGATCCATCACAAGTTTTGTGTGAAAAGTGGAATTTCCCAGTTGAATTTCCCCAGATGAGTGCTCACAAGACTATTCCCCTCAGTGCACAGAACCATCAAGAACCACAGAGATCAGGAATCGGATTTTAAACCACATTTTACACCCTAATCTCCTTCTGGGCTCTTCACCACCCGGAGTTCTGAGGCTCAGACACTCACACTGCACGATGCCTGCTTCACAAGGGTTATTTAAACGTGCCCGGACAGCCAAGAAACAGAGACAGTGATGAGCAGCCTGGGGCTGGCTGCACAAAGCAGGCACCAGGACACAGACCTGCTGCTCCTGCTCCTCAGGACAGCACCGCACTTCAGGTGGGAACATTCGGCTGCTGCGGGATCTCCTGTGGCCAAAGCTGTACATGCCACTCCACGATGATTTGTTACTAAGACAGCCAATTGGTTTGGTAGAAACTGAACTAACAGAGTGCATGGACTGCATGGGAAGCAACTGTCCCTGGACCTCCTCTGAAGATGCATCCAGCAAGGTGATCTGGTTTGACTACGGCTTGCTTTTGAGACCACAGCAGAAGGTTTAGAAGCAATACAACAGAGGCGAAGAGATTTTCAGAAAGCCGGAGGAACAGAAAATAGAGGCCCCATACTTCAACATCATAAAACTGTCAAACAGCGTAACTGGCAGGCGCTGTTTCAGAGAAACAAAACCTTGGAAAGCATCTTGGAAAGCTAACCAAGTCAGGGAGCCTGCATTTGCGAGCCTGCAGCTGCCAGGTACTTCTGGTCTGGTTTCAGGAGTCTCTCACTTTTATTAGCACTAAATTCACTCAAAACAGGAGACGTGGGCAAAACAAGCAAGAACTGACACTATTAAAATGAAACACTGCATCAACTTGGAATTCACAATTCAGTTTTATTTCAGACAGAAGAGTAAATTGTCTGACATTTTGGCCTGTTCATGTTTTTATCACAAAGACACAAACAACAACAGCTGAAAAACCTTGATGCTATTTGACCTGAAACCTTGACTTTCTCATACTGTGAAACCCATCCAAATAAAATGGGAACAACAAGAAGCTAATTTTTAAAGTTACACCAGGAAGGCATTTGAAGATAACACATATCTCGCATCGTCAGCAGAACTGGATTTGCATGCACATTTTAAGAAAGAAAAGGGGAACATTTTCACCTCAAACCATTAGCAGAACTCCTTCAAAGCCGTAAGAAGATACAAAGTGTAGTGCGACAGAGACACATGTAAGGAAACATCACAGGGAAAGAAATACCGCCCTGAATTCATTGCCTGACTTGTTCTGTTCTTCTTATCCTGTAATGTGGTATCACGGAGTGTAACGAAACATGACAGTTCAGGAATTTACAGGAATACCCTTTTCTCCCTGGCAGCGATAGCGGGCAGCGATCAGCCATGGGCTCAGGGGAGGGAAACAAAAGAGGCTTTGCAGTGCCCACACAGCTGCAGCCAGCCCCAGGTCACAGCTGGGTCTCAGCGGTGTTCCTGCACCACAGATGTGTATTCACATGTAAAAGAATAACAAACACAATGTGAAGACAGCACCCCACCACTTCATAAGGAGTAAATGGTCCTTCCACTAGGAAAATATTGTGGATCTCTGTTTGCAAGTTTGGAAAATTACTACTGTTTCAAAAGCACAGCTTTTTTAAAAAAAAAAGCAATCGTGTTTAAGGTACCTGTAAATGTACAGATCACACGAGACACAGTCTTACGATCTGTAAGAGAAACTGAGGGATGCAAAACAGCTTTTTGATCATCTTTTCTTTCCCCTCAGCTGAAAACTGTGCTGCATCCACAGCTGCTGGGGGCCCTCATCCAGGCTGCCCATGCTGGGGGTCATTCCTCAACACGTGTTGCTAACACAGAAACTCCCCGAAGCTCTTCTTTCTGCGTGCCTTGGAGCACTTAACATTTGGGATGGGATTCACATGTAATCCTATGCAAGGCGCTGTCCTGGGTACCTGAGGGGAGACCCCCAGAGGACACCACACACCTCAAGCAACGCTACCGCGTCTTCTGCATTGACTGTAAAGGCAGCCAAGGTGATCACCCCAAATCAGAGGTCTAATTTTTCATCAGTGTTATGCAACCGACCTTAGGTAAACTATTCATGTATTCCAGAGTACGTTCGGGTGCAGACAAACTGCAGGGAATGGCTTCCAGTCTTACCACATTTAAACACAGCATCGCAATCAGTTATTTTTCATGCTCCCTAGTTAATCAAATTCAGCCTTCACTAAATCTACATTTATTAGTGTTGACACTCATGCAGAACTTTTCTTCAACAATTAATATACACAAAGACACTGCAAAAACGTAACGAGAGGAAAAATTACTGCACTTGAACATAACGTGGGTTTTTGGAAAAGGTTGTTATTTTTATGTTTCTGTTTAATTTAGCCTTGCTGTTCCTCCTTTTATTATCCCATGAGTCAGTGTTAATAATCAAGATCTATTTTATACGCTTTGTGGCATAATTAAAGTCACTATTTAATTGGAAAGCCTACCTAGCACGAAACAAAAGGAAATCAATAACATATCTAATGGGAAAAGCTAGAGAAAACTATTGAATATCAGAAATAACTGCAAGATATTGCCACGAGTCCAGCACTGCTACTGTGGAGGCTGCATGGCGTCCGGCTCACGGAGATCTCTGCTTAGGGCCTGCAGAAACCTTCGGTCCTGTCTACTCAAAGCCTGTGGGGTCACCAGCCCCAACACAGCAGAGGGCAGAGCAGTTACCGGGCAACCCGAGCAGTCTCATGGTCCTACCCCATGGTCATACCCTGCTGTTGATCGAGCAAAAACAGGCTGAGAACCCTACTGGTGATCAGATGGCCTCAAAAACTAATGTTTCGCTTCACTGTGACATGACATTAACCTGAAAATATTGGTAGAAGCTGAAAATTAATTATTAGAAAACTAAATTTTTCATGGGGAAACTAAATGTCTCATTGGTCTAAACATTTTGTTTAAAGAATAATTTCAGTGATTATCAGGCTCAGCCTGACACAAAATAGTTCTAGGTGTTGTTTTTTTTCAGTTGTCATTTTCTGCTCATGAGAAATTCTTATCCCTGAAAAGCTCTGAATCTGTTCCAGTTCCAATACTTCTTGCAAAGGGGCCCATTACGTTGCACTCTGGTTAACCTGGGAAGAATCTTAAGGGTCTGTTTTAATTTGGAAATTCTTGTGACATTTTTTCTAAGCAGTGCACAGGGTACCTGGTGTCCCCAGAGGATTTGAAAGTGGGTCAGGAGGCAGAGCAAGCTGCAGAGGTGTAGAAAATCAAACACCACCAGGTCTGTCCTTCCTGGTCCACTCATCCAAGAGCTGATGCTCTCTGAAAGCCATCTGCCTCCCTGCCCTGCCCCGCAGGGACATCAGCTCAGGGGGCAGAGGAGCTCCCTCCCCGATGGCCCCAGGCTGTGGCACCAGATCCTGACCTCCTGTCACGACACAGAACCTGCTAATATGCCTGTGCCTTGGCTTTACTGCCAAAGGAAAGGGTCAATGTTACAGGTGAGCATCCTGCTGTCTCAAAGGGCTCGAGCTCTCTGGCGCCAGAGGACCATCTCTTACAGAAAGGCTGTTTTCCAGCTGCTGTTATTAAACCCTTGAATGAACAAATCAGAGGTCTATTTACCATGTCTGCCCCCTTGATAGCACTATTTGATCAATTCCAGAACCCTTTTTGATAGGTAATTAAAAAAGCTCTTCCTTAGGTATAGAGTGGAGTGAACCATTAATTACACTTCAGAGCCCTAGAGATGCAATTCCTCTGCTATTGTGAAATGTCTATAGCAAGCAATGAAAATGCTCGCCTCTATATAAGAACTGAATAAATGGAAGTAATTTCCTTGAGACGTAGATCCCCCTGCTTTTTATGGCTAAAGACTTGACCTGCCTCAGCGTTAATAAATTTGTTCTTTAGGGCTGAATTTTCTCAATACAAACATCCATGATCATAACACAAAGAACTATCTTTGGCTGATAGAGCCGGCAGACTGAATCCATATATTAGTATTATTGTTATCACCGAACTGCCACAATGCACTCGGCATCAACTTGCACAGAAAAGATCGGTTAAATTAAAGATCCTCACCAAGCAGCGGCAATTTCTTGTAAAAGCCAATTTAGCCCTTATGGAAGCTCCAGGATCATATTAACTTTTCTCAAAAGTATGCATAATGCATCACAGCAAGTGGTTTTGACAAGTGCATGTGTGAGTACGTGTGGATGTGTCCTGCATGTAAAGAAACCCCAGAAGTTATTTAGGTCGCAAAGTCAAGTGATAGAAAGTTAGAAACTGCCAGATTTACAGGTGCTGCACCTGCTTAATTCAACCCCTCGCGATCCAGCCTGAGCACCAGAAAGAACAGAGGAATTGATGTTATACTGAGAGAGGATGTTTACATTTGAAAGCATCTGGTTAGTTGACACTTCCCAATTTTCCACAACGTCACATTGTAAAACAAACAGCCTTTTAAGTTTGGAGGCCTTTCGCCTTGCCTTTGAATGGGATTCCCTAAGGGTTTGACTTTTTCTGCATTCCTCATCTTGGATAAAGTTAAAATCTACTGTCACGTGAGGCTGTAGCACCTCTGTCTTCATGCATGAATAGCAAGAACTGAGCTGGTCCTTTGCTGCTGAGTACAGTCTCACACGTTATGCTACGGCTGGCAGCAGGCAAGGCTGTTACTCCCCAGACGGGCAGATGGATGGCTCTGCCGCTCCTGAAGCCTGTTCTGGCGTGTCCCAGCCAAACCTGCTCTTTCTGCACTCTCAGCACCCCTAACAACCGAAGCCACCTGAAGACAAGGGACTGCGCAGGGGCTGGGATGGCTGACTGCACCCTTCTGTCCAGAAGTGTGGGATCTCCATCCAGATCCCTGCTGTGTTGCCTGAGGTCTGCTTTTAACTGTTTGGTAAAACATTGCTCCTTTGACGTTCTGGTGAGAAAGGGATGCACCCAGCCCAGCAGACTTCACAGCATCCCCATGGGTAGGATTCAAGGCTACTCTACATCTACATGTGTTGGTGAAGATAACATACAAATACATGTGCTCATGCTTTCCCACGGATATACACAAGGGTTGTCAGCCAACACTGGACTCATCTCCACTAATTACTTGGGTTTACGTGATCACAACACTCATTATGAATATGGAAGAACATAAATGGAAATTAATCCAATAATATTTCACCATTAAATGACACTTTTTCCACAGAGCAAGTTCCAGCTTGGCCGTATGCTCCCAAGGGAAAAATCTGTTCCTGACAAGAGAGGATTCTCTTTCTTCCACCACACAGAGGAAACAGGGAGTGATACTGAGGGCTAGAAAGCCCTGCTAACACTTCAATGCTGGGAAGAGAGATCAGGACACTGAACATCCTGAGCTCTCTGCAGCACATCTTCCACAGCAGTGGAAAACACTAAAACCCAGTGCACCGGGTGGTGAAGATGGGTCTGCAGCAAGGAACTGCAGAAACTTATCCTGATTTCCTTGCCTCTTCGTCTTGTGGCTTGCCCTTAACTTGAGAAATGTTTCTCAAACTTGATATGTGTCTGTACGACAGGGGATGAAAATAATTCCACAACAAGCATTATGGATTCCTTTGTAACAAAAATAATCCTGCAAAGTTCTTTTGGCATTAACGTAGATTTCATATGTACAAAAAATTTACTCTAGAATTTAGATAGTTAATGAGAGTCAGTACTAACCAGACTACTATTTTACAGTTATGTTCATGTATTTTAACAGATAATAAGATAACGACCACTTTCCACTGAGTACATGAAGCAAAATCTCAGGTCAGTCCAATACTAGGACGATTAGCTGAACATTTCTAAATACTGATCAGTCAACCATAATACAACCTGAGAATTTTGCTTGTCGTTGAACTCAAACACATTTCATTCCTACTCCTTGGTCCTTGCATCTCCTCAGAGCACTCAGCTGCTTCAGGGCAAAATTCACCATTAAAGCTTACAATATGTTATGGAAAGATCATCAGCACACTAAAATCAGCCCATTTGGTTTAGGTGAAATCCAACAAGAATTGGAAATAGTAAGGTCAAGGTCACACTGAACAACCTTACGAATCACTGGGGAGGCTTTGCATTGAAACAAAATGGCAACTTCTCTCTTTTCCACCTCTCTTGAAACTAAACATAGCTTGAAATACCAATTCGCTGTATTGTTTTGAACTGCTTCCCCAGGCTGGCTTTCTACACAGAGACAGGGCAAGCATTCAAGCTGTGGGAGGTGCAATACCAGAGAAGAAAAAGCTGAGACATAATTATTACACCATGTTAGGATCAAACTACAATTTTGCCATTATTGTGTGAGCTATAATCACAAGCAAGCTATTTACTGTCATTGCTTCAATATGGCACACAAACACAACACGCACAAAATCTGCTGCTGTGTCCTGTGCTGACAGTGATTCCTATCTTATCGAAAAGGCTTCCCAGTTACAGGAAAGTCTGCGCTGGCAGCAGCAAGTGGGGAGCAAAACACAGCAAAGTGAATAGGAAAAGATCTCAGGAGCAGGACTGCCCACTGCAGACTGCGCTGAGTGGAAGGACGTGGGGGTGACTCCAATTTGGGAGCCCTCATGGTCATGCTGTCTGGCTGTACTTCTCTTTAGTGCAACGTCATTTTTTAATTTGCTGTGCGAGGATGAAAATACCGCCTGAAAAGCAATTAAACTGCTGAATGTTTGCTGAGGCTAAGCGAGTGGATGGAACAAAAGGATCACTCTACTAGAATAGGATTCTGGACAGCAATAAGGGCGGAATTCAAAGATAAAACGAACCAAAAGACAATATTTCTGATCAAATTTACTTTAAAAGAGGACTAAGCCTGGAATATTAGAAGTCCCACATTTGCATACTGAAATCATGTTTACTTTCATAAATTGTGTCTGTGCAATGCAGACTTGAGTGTATATTCTCCTGGTTTATATATTTAATATCTACTGTTATGGGCAAATATGTAGATGTGAACATTTTAAATGGAAGCCAGAATGGAGAGAAAGCAATATATATGATAGCTCTCCAATATATAATTAGAGCAGAGTGTCTAGATCAAACAGAAAGTCAAACTCAGCTTTGCCTGGTGCTATGATGCACAATTATCACCTGTTAGGTAGGCAGATGTGGCACTACATGGTAGATAACAAGAGGAAGATAGGGTAGGAGTGAAACCTGCCTCTCTGCGTTAGTGTGAGAGCCCAAGAGCCGTATAGAAGACTGCAAATGAGCAGCTGTGCATTTGATCGGGTCAGATACAAAAAATGCTGCTCACGAGGACAGCAGAAATTTCCAATAGAACATGGCAACCAAACGCACCCAAAGCTCTTTTGATACAAGTGGGTAAAATTCTTCATAAAATACAGGCTTTCCACCTTCTCCAAACCTTCACTCATTTTTCACAGCAAATTTAATCTGAAGGGTTTTCATGTGACCCATCGGTATCTATGGACAAGCATTTCAATTCCAGCATCTAAGCCTAACTAGAACCACGCCAAAAGTGCCAACACACCATGAGGAAGGCAGTGCTTCCAGTAACCATGCAGCATGAGATTCCCAAAACGTGCAGGTCAAAAAGTCTATCTGAAAGACTCCCCAGCAAACCTGTGGGAGAGAATAACCTGAAGTGAAACATCACTGCAGTGCCAATGCTCTCACACTTCTGACAGCTCTGAGCTGCTCTCAAGCTCTGCAACCTTTGCTTTGTATTTCCTTGTAGAGCATCCTCATTGACTGCCCACCGGACTGCAGCAGCTAATAACAGACCAGGCCAAACCCCACCGACTTCCGTCTGAAACACTTCACACTGATTTAAAGGGTTCTTGGATCAGATCTGATGCACAACTCAAATATTTGCATAGCTACAGACTGCTTTTCCCCTAAAATAATTCCATGATGGATTTTTATGGTACGTCAAGAAAGATGGATAGATGAGACCATTGGATGAGTCAGTATACTTGCATCAAATGTGATAGCAAAGTAGAAAATTCTTTTCTCTTTGCCACTTCTTTTATCTGCATTTCTTTTGTATAGCAAGTGTCTGAGAAAACAAATGTTGAGTCAATACTTCTGAGATTAGATTAATATGCAAGACAGCTAATGAAATTGGTAGTTAAGCTGAAGTTTTGTTTTTGGCAGCTTGAACTGCCTAAAATCCTAATTCAATTGCAATCTACTCACAGAGCACAGCTGTTTTGCTTGACTAAACTTTTCTCACCACTTAATAAGACACTTTTTTATTTAACTTTCAGTTCTGCCTAGGAGCCCCAGTGGGTCTTCTAAAACAGAAGATTATTATTAGAAATTAATTATGTATTCTTTTCAATTCTGTCTCCTGAGAGTAACTAGGCATTGCTGCTGATCTCCTCTGCATTAAGACATTACTGATTGTCATTCGTAGGATGACAGTGTGGATGTCTCATCTGGAAGATATATAACTCCATAAATATGAAAGATTTGAAAGACCTTTAATAAAAAATATAATAAATCAGTACAAATATTAAACATATAATTGCAATGTCAAACATAGCACAGGCATGTGAAGACTATAACACTAGAATAAAAATAAACACATTTCAAAGACAAAAAAGACCTTACTGCAATTATAGGACCCTGATGGATTACACTCAGTCTGTGTGTAGCACAGTGCAAACCTCAACTAAACAATTGCAAGAACATCAAATGCAATTGAAGAAAAGGCAGTTGATTTGATTTTTAAGTGACCAGTGTCTACAAAGTATTTATCGTCACTGCCTCGCCATTCACTACACACGACTGCAGGAAGCAGAGTAAGCTCCCATCACCAGTGGTGGGCTCACTGGCACTATCTGGCTTTTTCTAACTGAACCAAACCCAATAAGCACCAAAATCCTGATGTAGGTTTTGATCTGTGGCCTTGAATGTGTGTATTAGTCCATTGCTCACCAAATTAGCTATGCATTTAACATGGCACATCATACAGCTGGTCTTATAATTGTCACCAAACTCAGGGGTACACGTGTGACTGACTGCTGGCATGCCCTAACCAAGAACGGATGTAAAGAGAAGAACGCCACCATGGGTCAACAGAACAACAGCCACTTACTCTTAATAATAATAATGTGGAATTCAACTTACTTTTTTGGTCTGTAGTCTGGGATGGACCTGTCCAGTGATATCCTGTCACTGAGTTGGGCGTTGTAACCATATTCTTCGTATTTAGTCTCTGATTCATGGCTATCGTCTCTCAAGGTGGCAGCCATTCCCCCCTGGCCCAAACCTCCTGGACCTTCAACTAATCCCATGGGCTTTGCCAGACCTAAATGAAAGAGACAAAAAAAAAAATCAAATCATTGATATAAAGGAAATGGATCTAACCTCTTCTGTGTCCACAGAATGTTTTTAGATAAACAAGATCTGAACTCCCATGAAACTCATCTCTGAAACCCTCATGGCTCTGTGGAAATTATACTCAATTTTCAAACCAGCATCCAAATCAACACATCTTGTAGTACCAGTACATAATTATTAACAAGCAAACTGTAAAGAATCAATTAACAGCTTTCACAGTTTCTCCTTCTTCTTGTATAACTCTCTGGAAACAGGAATCTTGTTTCCAAAATGCCTAATTATCCTTAAGATAATTAAGATTTTTTTTTTTATTGTAAGAACTAGATGCCAGGACCTTTCCTAGTATAGACTATTATAGCTCCGTTCATTTTAAGGGAGATATGTTGCATTTCTACCACATGTAGTTCTGCCAGTTTAACTCCATAATTATGTCACTTCTGGAATAAGTGTTGGAGCTGGGGCTCTGTGGCTCTACGCCCACCTGCAGCTCTTGAATGGTTCAGGGTGGGTTCCCATGCTGGGAATACAGCTGTGTTGGTCACCAGCTGCTGCCGGGTGAGAAATACAGGGCAATCTAATTTTACTATCTGAGCCAACAGATGGGTCATTTGGACACCATGCCCAGCCTGTTCCCACAAAGGTGTGCTGAAATTATTGGAAACTGACACCATCTCTCACCTGGGAATTACTCCAGATTTCCTCTGGCTTCAGATCTCTGATGAATGAAATACATATATTATGTAGGATGCTCAGCTCTGTATAGCTTACAGGACCAGAAAGTTTGGAGACACTTAAGCCAAAATTATTAGCCTCACTTGTTTATTTCTGAGACAAGCCATTCAGCAACGCATTTATAGGTTTCAATCACTGATATATTACTGGTAAACTCGAAAATACATATAAACCAAAACTAAACCGACATAAAAAATGCCCATATGATCACATTGCCAAGAATTTCTTCCATGGCAACAAGCATTTAACTTGGTACAGAATTCTCATAAATAAGCTCCTCAAATATCCTGTGTTTGACATCAAAGCTTTCCTTTCCAAAAGGCTCACTAACAACCAGTCATTATAAGAGAAAAAGTTATTTATAATAGTCTTGGGGACACCGTATGGAAATGCGCAAATATCCTCCAAATCATTTATGACGCAAAGCAAAACAATTAGAGTTTGACCTGCTCTTTTCCAAATTAAGACATTTTCAAAAGGAAAATGTCATTATTTCAACCAGACAATTAAAGAGAAAGAAACTGTCGTCATTGGTTAGTAACAAACAAGCAAGGTAGCATGAAGCTGGGACTGGCTTCTCCACGTCACGATAAGGTCTGAGACAGTTTAGTCCCTCATGAGGGAATGCCTTTTGCACCTCATCGCTAACACTGTCCTCATCTGCTATAGGTCTATCATCATCTCTGTGTAATTACAGGACAGGACAGAGAGACAGTGGCTCATTAGTGGTCTGAAAGAGTAAACAGCATTTTCTACTGCAGTGCTTATAAGAAAATCCTGTGCTAAGGTTGAGTACAACATTGCAAACTGTCTAAACATAAAAGGACTGACTATCTGCAGTACTCAATAATTTTGTTACTGAATTTAAGATATTGCCTACAAAAATATATACCTCACACTGCAATCAGTGATCCCAAGTTAGTACAGACCTTGCTTGTGTCTGCGTCTTTGATGTCTCCTTCATGTTCCTCATCGTCATGCACTGAAATGCTCAGCTGTCTCAGAGAAAGTCATGAGTCCTAGCAGGAGTGGGGAGGTCAGAAGAGAAATAAAGGACACCCTACAGAAAAGCATTCCTGGCATGGCCAAGCTTTTGAAAAATTCAGACAGCTCCAAGCATTCAAGCCTAGGGGGCTGTTGAAAAGAAAGAGAAGCAAGAGGCTCACACAGCCGTGGTCTCATTACAGGCACACGTGGGAGGGGGTCTCCAGGTCTCACTAGCAAGAGAGATCGCACAGAGGCATGAGCAGAAACCCGAAAAGGCCACGTGCCCAGGAGGGGAAAGTAGAAAGACACAGCTTCAAACCAGCATCTTTTTCTAGGGTATTGTATTACTGGGACACAGAGAAAAGACCAAAGCACTGAGCCACTGGGATTGATACTGATGCTTAATCGATAGTGAACCTCTCCAAAGCTGTGAGTGAAACAAATGCTAGGAAGAACGAAGGGTACACTCAAGACAAGGGGCTGTGGTATGGGTAGGCAGACCTCTTCTCCAGTCACAGTGCCAAACTAGGGTCTTGGAGCACTTCCATGACAACCTCCAATGTTTGGCAATGCAAAACAGAGCCCTCCTACTCCAATGACTACTCTGTCGCACCAGCCATGTTGTCTTCTTCTCCCAGACGTGTTTTCCTTCATTAAGGCACGAACAAACCAAGACGACAAGGAGGAAAGTGCTCGTGTCCTGTATCAAACTGAGCCAGGAGAAGGCAAGAAGCCATTTCAGCTGAGCAGAGCCCCAGCAGACAGCAGAGCACTCATCCCTGCTCATAACCTTTCTGCTAAATAAAAAGGACAGGGAAAAAAATCACAAGGAGTTACCAGCACAAGTCACTAAATCCTAGAGAATTCGGACCTAATGCAACAACTGCAAAAAAGTAAGCTAAAGGTTTCCAAAGATTATTATAATTATTTCAAATACCTATATAGTTTTCATTCATGTCTCATATCATTCTTGAATCCATGAAACTGTATTCAGGTATGTGCAGAAGCATTTAGGAAGTTTTTGCATGCTTGTCTCCTCTGGGCAGAAGTAGAGGGGTAAGAGTCTTCTTGTGATCTTAGGCTGACCACATGAATCTCTGCCCAGCTGCATTTTCGGGTAAACGAAGAAACAGTTTTGTCTCTGCTGTTCAAAATTCTGGCCAACAGGAGGTTTTGACACG
>NW_010173690.1:0-26429 GCF_000695765.1 Mesitornis unicolor | reverse complement strand
CCTGCTGACTTGCACAGGTAGCAATTCAATCAGAGACAAACCCAAGTGACACCACTGTCTTGAATCGCTGCTCACTATGGGACCCAACTAAGTGCGTTCAGCTGAGCTCATGACACTGGTCATCACTCTCTAGTGCAGCCCTGAATGGTTCTATCTTAATTAGTACAATTATTATAATGCCTACAGTTTGCTACTGATGTACAAACACACCAAGAGCTCCTACTCCAAATGACTAACATTAGCCCAATGTGATCTCTTGAAAAGCAGTATTCTTGCCCCTAGGAAGTTAACAGATTTACTTCATACTTCACAAACCACTCTTCTTTATTGCTCACGTTTCTCTGTAGAAAGGTACCTCATGAACCTTACTTCCACCGAAACTTGTTCAAAATGTCTGAGAACTTTCCCTTCTTGCTCACAGCAAGCATCACAGAGCAGCTGGGCTAGCATCAAGTGATCGACCTGCAGCTGGTGTCAGACACCTGCATCCTGCAGGGACAGGGAAACCGGCACAGAGCAGGCTCACAATTAGGAGCTGGTACAAGCACGTCTCCAACTGTGTCATGCGAAAGAGGAAACTGTAAGCAAAAAATACCATCTAGTGATATTTGGGGTATTTAAGAAGGACTATTTGAATTCTCTAATGAAACCATTTTCTGTAAGAAGACTGAAGAATGAGACAGCCATAGTTTCTGTTGAAACATGACTAAAGCTCTTCAAGGGTTGTGTTGCAGCTGGCAATTTCAAACAACAGCAATTACTTTACCTTACTAAGTAACCCTAAGTTAGAACAGTAAGGGCCTAATGCTGCCATCTCTGGCCTGACAACTAGTCCTTGCTCAAGTAGTTACAGAAATTGCGTGTCTGAGACTCTCTCTCCCCACTCAAAAGGAAAAACACAGCAGCTTAATCTTCCTGCATGAGTGCTGAACTCAAAAGACACTGATAGCAGGCAGCGATGCTGCATGCCTCTGCTTTACTTGCCCAATAAATGGCATCTTAAAGATGGGCTCAGTTTCAGAGAAAAGCAGTTCCCTAAAAAAAACACCAAACAAACCACAAAACAACCCCAAAGCAGGCCTTACTAAGAGGGAGTAAAATCAGGCACTCGAGAAGTTAAAGAATCCAGAAAACCAGACACTTCATAAAGCCTATGTCCTTGAAAGACTGCAATGTGGAAATTCATTTGCTGATCATTTGGAATCGTCTGGGCTGGGTTCTGATGTTATATCAAAGCAAATTGAAAATGACTTCATTAAAGTTAACTGACCTGCTTTGATGAAAGGGTCTCCAAGCTGTGGCGTGCTCATTTGACTCTAAGTAACAATTTAATTCCAGTAGCTGAAAACCTCATTCTTTATACTATATGGTCTTGCAGTTTACAGAACAAAACACTTGCATCTTTATGGCACAAGTAACGGGGAATGAAACTTTCAACTCACAGGAAGCATTAAGAAGTTTGCTATTTTCCTATGAGAGAATTAGATAGTCTTCCCAACATGCATAACGGCAATTATTTCATATATCTTCTTCCTAAATCTGATATTCTAGCTCTTCATGTTGCTAATCTGATCTTGTTCTAGGAAAAACTCATCATATGTCTGACTTACTCTCAGAACATATTGTTGTGAGGTTTTTTCCCCGTTCATTACCCAAATTGTAGCCTAGCCTGACAGACAGTTATAGCAATACAGTAATATTGACCAATATACAGCAGCAATTAAATAAATGATATCACACTGATTCATTCCTCAAGAAAAGCTCTGAAGCGACTCTAGAAGCTCTTAGGAACAATGAATAGAATATATTTATATATATATGTGTGCGTGTGTGTTCAACACAGCAATTGTAGGCAATGTTCTCAATGCACGGTTGGTTAGCTAGGCACCATATAACTACATCTCACATAGGATAACATATGCACGGCATTTTTCACCTCAGAGGATTTCCTGTTGCTCCAGTAAATCTCTCAACAGAGATACATACCTTGGTTTTAACCAAGGCATACCAGATAAGAGCACTTTTCTTTCTTCTTTTAAAGCATGTTGCAGACTCCCAGATCCTCCTCCTGTCTCTGAGTCCCTCACCTATGGCTTGAACCAGCACCATTGATTTCCCATGGCTGGTGGAGCATTGTGGGCAGGGCACTGCAGCCCTGTGCTGAAACCACGCTGCCAGTGACAAAACAGGGATGGGCAGAGCAAGGAGAGAGGGAAAACCAGGGGCAACGCCCTCGAGTTGCTATTTTTAAAGCTGTCTTTTCCTTAAAATTTTAGACTCAAAAGATCTACAGCCCATACGCTTGGACCAGTCATCTCCGGTTCAATGCTGCAAATGACAATGAGGTCACAAATAATTAGAGTCTGTCATTTATTTCAAATTTATTGCTCTCACTGCAGAGATTTCCGTGTAAGACAGAAACTGCTGGGAGAATGGAGAGCAGAAAGAACCAGCCTTAGTTTCCTAACCAGATTAATTACTCCACAGGATGCATAATTTTCTAGAAAGAAAAGAGACTTTCTATTTTTTCACCATAAACCTTGTCACAATGGGAAAATTACTGAAGAGATTTATGTGAGAAACTACAGCAAAAACAAGATCAAACTACATCTGTGATTATTTTACTGTCTTATTTTTTATTATTTGCAACACAATTGCAGGCAGCTGTAAATCAGGTTCAGCCAAGGTTCTCAGGCACAATTAACAAGACAATTCAAGATAAAAAACAAGCAATTGAAGGTACACACCCAGATTTGCAGTGGCCTTGGCCTTCTTCTGCCCTTCCTGCCACTTCTGGCCAGGCCACCTCCCGTCACAGCTGCGGCTCTGCTCCTGCACCCCAAGTCTGCTCCACAAAAGCCTGCCCGGGTGGCACCAGGAATGCAGGGCACAGGCACCAGGGCAGCTCCATCCCCAGCACCACCGGGTTTGGTAAGAACGGCTGCAAAATCCCAAAATGCTCTTGTGGCCTGGCTCCAAATCCAAACTGCTGGACTCATCTACACTTAAACCATCCGCACTCCTGAATAGCGACAGACAAGTATTGCAGTTCCCAGCACCATAAAAGGAGGGGATACAACATTTCCTTCCAAAAAAATCCAGCAGAGTCACCCAGCAGTTTTAGCTGTGAGCCCTGAAACTCTTCTTTCTCTTTTAAACAGGAAACATAAAACTTATCAGAAAAACAGTTGCTGCCTTCCTTTTCCAATTCTGATTTCTCGGTTGAAAACATCCCTGCATACCTTGTAAAGCAAGAGAAATCTCTGGATCCTCATTTAACCAAGTAAAAAAAGCATTCAGGAGCAATAGCAACTCTACATAAACTGACAATGCTGATTATTACCATTTCCAGTTATGTCTTTTGAAAGAAAATTAAAATGTTCATAGACACTAGAACAGGTTCAGTAACACAGCTAAAACAAAACTCAACTTACAACATTTTTTTTAAGCTAGTTCTAGACCAAACCTTCCTTTTGGAAGCAGACAATAATAAATTAGTTAAATGTAATGAATCAGTCCTAACGCTTTCATCTTTAATTACTGTATTGTGCTAATTTTGTGATTTGTTCTGTTGCAACTAGAAACCTCAGGTGAAGGTTACAGTCTCACTGGCTGGCATATCTGTAGGCATGGAGGAGAAGATTCACCTCCCTCCCTCAGGAGTTCACAGCAAGTGTTGGAGGGAAGCAGACGCACACAAAAAGCAGCCGGTTGGAGGAGGAGGAAGAAAGAGCAACATGAGCGAGCTGCTCAACACTGAGCAAAAGGTCTCAGCTCACCAGTTGTCTCGCTGTTTATAGCTCCATTTTAGTGATCCCTACAAATTACTAAGAGGAAGAAGTTTTCCAAAATAACATGTTTACATCAGAGAAAGGCTCAGTTGTATAAACAGTGCCTTGCCTCTCGTACGCACCTAGCACAGCCCAGGGATGCTCTGATTGCTGCCCAGTCTGGGTGCTAGAGGAGACACCCTGGGGAGGCTGAGCAGGTCCCTACTTCAAAACACTTTGAAATCGCTGGATTAAAAGCACCCACGTTATTTACTGCATTCCAAAAGAAGCAGATCTTGGGCTTGAGATTCAGTATCAGAAGATCTCTTTTTCAGATATAAACAAAACCCTTCTCCCTTGGATACTCTGGCCATTAAGGTGCTCCAGGATCATGCTTTCTGACCAGCTTGTATTGGCTCACACGTACTTTCATTGGGCTCCTGAATACAAAGCCGTCCCCACTGTACAGAAAGTTATGGTACTTGGAGCTCTTTGGAAACTGTCACTGAAATGTCCCAGTGCCTTCCAAACACCGGTCAGGTTGGACTCCCAGTGCTCCCCGAGGTTGAAAGGAGCCATCCTGCCCACTGTGGGGCAGAAATGATCTGCTGGAAGGTGCAGGAACTCCCCAGGATTGCACAAGAGCCAGAAATCAAATGCAGGGACTGCCTGAACTCTTGTCCTGTTGTGATTGATTTGCAAATCAAAGCCACCTCCCTCAGTTTCTAACACAGGTCCACTCTGGCGAGAGATGAAGCATCTTCTGTCCAGTGGCTGCCTGCGATGTCTGCAGGAGCTAATGGTGTGGGGCTGTAGCATATGGCGGCACATGTAGAATGGTATTTATCTCTTCTCCATCCTATGATACTACCCTGACTCTGCCAAAGGAGCAAGTTTCACAGCCTGTGCTTTCTTTTAGCTCCCTCTCCCATACTGTATGTTTCATATTTGCCAAAGGATCCCATACAAAAGATTTGCCCAAACCAGGTATCTGCCTCTTTCCTTGGCTCAAACTATGCACAAATACTGCACAAACTATGGTTAGTGGAGAAGCAGCCATAGCTGAAGAGTGGCTGTCTGCAATTATTGCCCTGGAAAATGTAAAAAAATATCTTGTCCCATAGGCATAAATTTGATGAATGCATTAGCAGTGTGGTGCACTAAAATTAAACCTGGAAAAATAAAAGCATTTTGCAGCTGCCAGCACAAGGATCAAAAAAATCCAGAAAAAAAAAATCTTATTTGAAACTATTTCAGTCAACTTTGCAAGCAGTAGTATGCAGCATAAGGAGCCAGTAGTCTCTAGCTCATGATTCAATCTAAATGTTAAACAGAGGCTGGCCCTTAATTTCTGCATATCCCAACTTTCCATATCCCAAATCAGTTACTCCTACCACAACCCTGCAGTAAGCCTACATAATATATAAGGTGCTTACTTTCTGAGCTAAAAGGAATGCTTTATGTCCATGAGATGTAGTATAACATACAGAATCAGTCACCAAATCGCACTCCACAGGGACACAGGCTCCAACTCTCTGCAAAGAGAAGAGGAACAAGCAAAACCTCATCCAATTTAAATGACCCCAGCACTTCCATTTATCTGAAATCCAAAATAGACTCCTATTTTTTATAGTTGTAATCAAGTTTGTTGCATCCTCGCTTGAAAGATTTATGTCCCCTAGTATCCAATATCAGCCCCAAGTATCTCTGAAGATACCAGAGAGACAACAAACAGTATCCTGTAGCTGATCACAGAATCACAGAATGTTAGGGATTGGAAGGGACCTCAAAAGCTCATCCAGTCCAATCCCCCTGCCAGAGCAGGAACACCCAGATGAGGTTACACAGGAAGGCGTCCAGGCGGGTTTTGAATGTCTGCAGAGAAGGAGACTCCACAACCTCTCTGGGCAGCCTGGGCCAGTGCTCTGTCACCCTCACTGAGAAGAAGTTTCTTCTCAAATTGAAGTGGAACCTCCTGTGTTCCAGTTTGTGTCCGTTACCCCTTGTCTTATCATTGTTTGTCACCGAGAAGAGCCTGGCTCCATCCTCGTGACACTCACCCTTTAAATATTTATAAACATGAATGAGGTCTCCCCTCAGTCTCCTCTTCCGCACACTAAAGAGCCCCAGCTCCCTCAGCCGCTCCTCATAAGGGAGATGCTCCACTCCCTTGATCATCTTTGTAGCCCTACGCTGGACTCTCTCCAGCAGTTCCCTGTCCTTCTTGAACTGAGGGGCCCAGAACTGGACACAATAAAGTCCAATCACTTGCAAAGCTGATGCACTTGATGTGCAACATTTTGGCTCTAGAAACCAGGAGGTGCACTGTTTTGTACTCTGACCTCTGTCTGCTCAAGCGCAAGCCCGCAGTGGTGTTTCTCCCACTGCGTGCACAGGTGACTGACGATCCTTAGGACATCTGTCCAAGACTGCAGACTGACAGCGAGGGGACGGAGTGATCTGGCAGCTCTGCTGCAGGAGGGCTGCTCCTAGTCAGGCACAGAGAGTGCCGAATCAGGAGCCTTGGCAATTATGGAGGACAGGACAAATTATCTGGAGAGAGGACTAATAGCCAACCCCTTATGTGCTTTGTCCTATGTTTCTTTTTTTTCTGAAAATAGGGACGTTTTCTGGTTGCAGAGAGCACTCTGAGGCACAGCCTATAAATATCTGTCAAGTGGCCGATGTACATGAGATGGAAAATGCCATGAAAATGCTCAGCATTTG
Source organism: Mesitornis unicolor (assembly GCF_000695765.1). NCBI lineage: Eukaryota > Metazoa > Chordata > Aves > Mesitornithiformes > Mesitornithidae > Mesitornis > Mesitornis unicolor. The sequence goes on along the minus strand of NW_010173690.1, from coordinate 19,932 downwards.
GGCTGACGACCCTTCTTCCATCCTACACACTCTGCCCCTACCATACTGACATACTAATCCTTAAACTCTTCATAGTAATCCCTATCAAGACAGGATTTGGCTAGAAGGGCTTTTTTCCTTCATGTTTTCACAGCACATACTCTAGATTCAGGACACCACTGTAGCAGTTGCTACCCAAGGCCACAAGGAGAGTTCCTACCCCAGAGATCTCGCTATCAATACTGAAAACAAGAAACAGATGCAGAAAGATAATCAGAGAAGAAGACAAGAAGACAACGTGGATCAGCATGAGAGGCAGAAGTTGCAGTGCAACAGTGGCCTGTGGATTGCATCCTTGTCGTTAACAGCAAGAAAACAAGTTATTTCTTAGCCCACTGGAGGATCCTTTTTCTAACCTGTTGAACAGATTTGATCCCGATGTGCCCTTCATACACAGGTGGCTTCTTGGAGATGAAAAGGAGAGGATTCATATATGAAAGTAACCTACGGTCAGGATTTGTAGTCTTCTCCAAAATGTGATCAAGATGTTTCTGAAATTATTCCTTCTGTAGAAAAGTTTGTGATAAAAGCTCCCTACTCATCCAGGTTACTTTGAGATTATGAAAGATGGCAGTTCTGAAACACGCAAGACAGGTTTCTTGCTAAGAAGGCTCAGCACAACTCCAAGAGCCCATGGAGATCTCTGGTAAAGCTGCTCCATGCCAAATGCAAGGTTCCTAGTGCATGAGTTAAGACTTTCAGGAAGAGAAGAGGAATGTCTGAGGAAATACAAAGAAAAATGTGTAATGGAAGGCCAGGTGTAGAACACAAGCGTTGTAGGAAAACCTGTGTTAGTCGTCTTGGCACCATGTAGAGGATGACCAAGTCCATCAATGCATATATTAATTGCATGCACAATAGGACTGCTGGGGAAAAGGAGCGTGTGTCCTTGCACAGCCACCTTCCCCCTGAGCGCCACTCACGGATGTGACACACACCGCACTGCTGGCTCCAGCAGCCCCGTATAGGCCTCATCTTTTGTTCACTGCAGAAACAGCAGCACCGCGTAGGCTACTCCCTCTCTAGACACAAAATTCATTAGTGCTTTTTAATTGGAAGAAATACTGTGTTTTTATGTACAGATATCTAATATCAAAAGTAATTGCTTTTATAGAATACTCATTTGGAGCTGGTTTCCCCTTGAGATGAGAAAATGTATTCTAATTAACAACAGATAATTCAGGAGGAGATAAACAGATTGACGACTGCAAGGACCAAGAAATAGGAGCTACACAGAACGTTGGAGATAAAGATAAAAGCTCATTTGTGAGGTAGGACACTGATCACAAACCTATATGTAATAAAGGAGATGCCAGAGTTTCGTCAGAGCCTTGATATAAACAAAAATCTGTTTCCTAAAGACCAGAGATCCTTAAGCAAGGGAGATTTATGTGATACATTTCTAAACTTCAATTTTAAGTAACAAAGAAAAGAGCCTATCCCATATGCATAGTTTTAAATTATACATGTGTGATTCTGACTTTTTTTTTAAATTTTCATATGAATTATCAAAGATCTTTAACAAAGATCAGTTTGTTTTCTTTAAATAAATAACAGATGCCAAGATTCTTCTAGAAGTTTTTAAATCCCAGATTACTTGTGGTTTGTGCTGGTGAAACTTATAAAATGGATTTTTCTCTTCAGAGCTTCAGAGGAAAGCCAGAAAACTTCTCTTGTGATGGCATACATCTGGAGTTGGGAGGGGGAGGAGCCGAAATGTTGGTGTAGCTGCCTGGCAGCCCACTGATATTAAAAGAAGACAAAATCTGAGTGCCATCAGTTTGGTACCTGGCCTCTGGCAGTAGCCAATACCTGAGGCTTCAGAGGAAGCGAAGCACAAATCATCGAGAACTTGGCCAATTAAAGTCTGCACAGTCCCTGGAAGCAGAGTTCCCTTCTGAACCCCATAGGCAGGTAACTAAAGCCCTGAAGCATAATATTAGATTACCCTCATTATCTTAACTCAGATGAGTAGAAATAGGGCTTCAAGCTACCCAGTGTCCTTTAAAAGCCCAGACACTAATATTGGATTCAATGGTTTCCTGCAGCAATGAATTCTCTGGTACTGTCACGGTCAGAGTGTCACTGACTCACATGAAATGGATCATCTCTATCAATATACTAGATTTTCTTTAATTTTTCCAGGGAAACAGAGGTGAGAACTCCTGGGAGAAGTGATCATTAAAATGATAACAGAGCCATTCTAGAGAAGGGAAAGGGGCTTCTCCTTGAAAAGCTCCAAGGTGCAAGAGCTAAAACTCTGGGGCTGTTTAATTAGATTTAGGAACAAGCTGCTGCAAGCCAAGTTAAAGGGCTTTCATTTCATAAACGAGGAAAAGATCTTTTGAAAAGCAAGGAGTTTGCTCGTGTGAATCAGCAGCAGGGAAGGAAGCGGCAGAGCACTGCAGGAAGGGAACTGTGACCCAGGGTCTGACAGGACGGAGCCCAAGCTGAAAAGATGCTGTTGGATGCAATGACATTTTCCTGCCCCTACAGAGCTGCCTGCATGTCTCTGGCTGTTGAAAATACTCCTTTGATTTCTGACACAATTCTGGATGAGAAATCCCTGACTGGCCTATTCTCAGACCAGCTCAACTACAGCAGTAAACCCCACAGGGTTAGGATCCATAACAAGAAATTATCTTTAAATACAAGGAACCTAAAAAAAGTACATCTGACTTCAGGTTCTACGCAGGTTTGTACTACCGCAGACTCTATTGTGCTCATATTGAAGTCTAAACTAACCAAAGGCTGTATCACACCTGACATTGCCAAGCCTGCCACATCACTGACTGTCAGCCCAGGCGTCAGCCGCTGGGCCTCTGCTGTCCCAGGGACGGTGTCCAGGACCAAGACTCTTCTGTCCCTGCCCAAGGGCATGGAGAGCTCTCAACAGGGCCAGACAAGCCCATTTCCTGCAGCAGCATTTTGCAATCATGCTCCACATTATTTGCAGACATTCATATGCCTCCCTGCTCATTCACCTAAGCAGCCTGCTATTAAATTAAACAAACGTAATCACACAGACGGCTTTCCCAGTAACAAAGTTGTATACAACTCTTGCCATTGGTATGACTGACAAGCTCTCGGTTGTTCAATCCATTTTACACAGCAGAGGATGACAGCATTAAACCCAGACACAGTAGCTGCTGGAGCTCAAAATCACATCAAGCTTGAAAGTCGGATCTTGGTTTCCCACCACTGTGAAGTTATTCAGCAAGTCCATGTCTGGCAATGGAACTACAATAAACCGACACTGTAACAGCTACAGACCCACTGCTCTCCCTCCCATGCTCCAGGAGTCACTACCTGGTGTCTCTTTTGGCCACAAGAAAATCAAATTATCTGAAGAGGTCCCCAGTTTTGTCAGAGCAGTGCTGGTTCTCTACCTACTGCCTCTCAATCTTGTCATCAGGCATTTCTCATTGGGAATTGATAGTAGAAGAGATCAGCTGCCATTGAGGACATGACGTTTTGAATCCTTGCATGAGATCTCTTCAAGGGCCCACACTCCAAAATCAGTTAATTTGGATATTGTTTTTGACAGGAGCCAGAGAGAGCCTTGATTCCTCCCTTTTCCCTTCAGTGTGATATTGCTTTACAGGCTCTTTAAAGGTGACATACTTTTCCTTTGCATCATTACACATCAATATTGATGGCTGGCTTCAAAACATACTCATTTTCCTGACAGACTGCTATTTTACATCTGTAGATATGTGTATTTTTCTTGAACTGTGTTTGTGTGCTTCTTTTTCAGGCACATCTTTGACACCTCTCAGGGAGTTTGGCTTGGAAATTTGGTTTGAAATAGAGCTTGCATGTCTGCTTTTCCTCCCTTCACTTAATTTTCATATCTCATGTCAACATACACTACAGCTGTGCCTTGCTTGTCAATGCCAGGCTGCAATGCCTCCTTCCATCAACCTCTTAACATGTATAGGATTCAATTTTTCTACCAGCAGGACAAGTCAATTCAAAACCAAACTCAGGACACATTTGAATCAGCAAAAATACAGTCCAGAATCCAGCACCAAAAGCAAAATGCTTAAAAACGAACAACTGATGGCAGTTTTGAAGCTACAATGGATGAAGAAAGCTACTATCCAGATCCTGCTAATTGGTGAGATAAGTTGGCAGTCACATTTACAGCAGATCTGTCAGTGGATGTGCCACAACTCCCGGTCTGATTCTCCCCTGCTCAAAGAGGAGTTCACGGTGCTGAGAATCATACCTGGGTTTGCAATGCCTTGCTGCTGTTTAAGGAAACATTCAGCCTGGATTGGGTTTTGGCTCTAGAGAGGAAAGTGTTCCCTCTTGAAATTCATAAAAGAAAGCCTATTTAGAAATGAAAGACACAGTGTTGCATGGATAGCTTATAACAAACAATTAATCAGGGATTTATCAGGGAAAAATGAACAGAATTAGGTACCATATTCTCTGGAGGAAGTAAACCAAAGGATGAGATAGTTTTGCAAAGGAAAGGGAAAATGAGGATAAATAGCAATTGTCAATACATTCGAGAAAATAAAGATGTAACGTTAGGGAAAAAATATTGGCACAATGTTTTATTTAAAAGCCGTAATAAAAACATTGCTTACTTTGATTTCTGCCCTTTCTGGTTTATTGTTGATATAAAGATAAATTGACTCAGACTTCCAGGAGCGGGGAAAACTACGATCCGCTGTTACAGGCACTTTAAAATCCAGCACTGCTGTAATACCTGATTCATTATTAACAAGATTGGCTCCATTGCATGTTGGTATTTTTACGAATTGACTGTCACCTAGGGCTACTTTAGGCCCTGACAAACTTATTGCAAGACAAAGTGGGCTTTGTTTGACAAAGCAGGGGAGTGCATTTGGTAATAACAGGCTACTTTGAACCACCTATAGAGGATGTTTAGAGATATCACACACATACAGAATTCAGATCATGTATAAAGACAACGGCCGAGATTTTTAAATTCTGAATCAGGCTTCTCCAAGTTACCTTCCTAATGCCACTGATTACAATGCTGTTTATCTGATTTCTACCAAGGCAATGTAAAAAGAAATTCAGGTTTTCAGAGACTCAGTATATCTTCAAGCTTTCCTTTCTTTATGCAGAAATTCCATAAAAGACTGAATGTTCCTGTCCCTGGTGTGTCTCAGGTTTGTTCTTGCGACTACAATGTGAGAAGTTAAATTACACAGCAGAGAGAGAAATGAAGACAGTGACAGCAGGTGCCTTTATACAGCAGAAGATGATCCTTCGGTGAAGAGACAGGTAAGAATCGGAATTTGAATTTCAGAAAAATGAGGTCTGAGCTCACAGCGAGGCCCCATCACTCCTCATGAACACAAAGCAGATGTGCTATCCAGCCATGCCGAAACTCCAGGTCAGGCTCACACTTCCCATAAGCAGAAAGAGGTTTCCAGCACCAAAGGGTCCCAGTGAACCTCAGTGCTGAACCCCTGGGCCATGGAGGTGTCTGATGGGAGGAGCAGCAGGCGAGCTTCAGCTGCCCAGCAAAGGGCAGCACCGACCACTGCTATGCTCCTCGCATGGTTCAATTGCTCAGTCACTACCTACAGGCAATGACACGAGCTGGGGGGACTCCAGTCTGCCAGTTTAGGAAGCTGTCCTGCAGTACTGGTGTAGTGTCAGGGAACTTTCATGCTGCTATAGTTATTAACTGGAGTAAGCGGGAAAGCAGAGAAAAAACGCTTGTGTTAACATACTCCCAATTAACAGAGCAAGCAGAGGAATTCAATGAGAAGAGGTATGTCTGGTTCCTTAAAAAGCTAAGAACTTGATTTCATGTTTGTGTTTAAATGACTAAAAAACCCATTTATCACCAACAAAATTTCTAGCCTGGTTTGCTAAGAAAAAACAGTTTGTGGGATCGTGCTGTCTGCACTTCTCTATCAGCCTGCTTCCCTCCCTCCTACCCTCCCCTCACCTCTGCTCGTTAGGTTTTGAGGACTGTGTGTAATTTCAGCCAAAGCTTGGCAGACAGTCAGAGGTCTCTGAAAATTACAGTTCTGGAAGTGTCACAGAAGTCGACATCTGGGAAGAAAGTGGCATTAAAATGTTCCTACTGAGAGAAGAGGTTCAGTGAAAGATCAAATACAAGAGACCTGTTGGAATTATTAGAGACCACCCACGAATTTACCTTTAGGATACCAACCCACAAGAAAGTCACCTTTCTTACTTCTGCTGCTCAAGGAACTAAACACTTATTTTTAGGATTAATTGTGGTAATTACTGGATATATCGGTCTGTTGGATGTCTGGATGTTATTCATATCGTTGATCAACAATATCGCGAAGTAAGATGCTGCACAGATGAGTCTGGACTCAGATCTCCTCAGTTAAAGAGAGGACACAGTTAAGGGCAGGGGATGAAAGGAGAAGAGAGGAGCTGGCACCACAGCTAAAGAGCAAAGGAAAGACGCACCTGGAAACGAAGTCCAGGCCTCCTGAGCCCAGGTCTTGTATTTCAGCATCTCTAAATATTTTCACAAAAGCTTGCACTGAAGCCGCTCCTTTAGCCCCCAAGTTCCTGTTTCCGTGAGCTTACACAAGCTTCTTGTCAGATGTTAGCAGCAATGATGAGAACCAGGACAACTGATAAAACAATATGCTTTTTGGTCACAGATTAGGGGATTCCTAATGAAATAACGAGGTTTGCCTGTGATCCCATTTAAAACTACTTTCCCTGTAGAGATACCATGTTAAAGAAAATTCACATGGAAATGCCCAACTCACCGAATTAGCACTGCCACTCTTAGGAAGGGAGATACACAGACGTGGAGGTGAGGCACCATGACAGCAGGACACAACTCTCTATGAGACTTTTCTGGTTTCCCCAGCATTTAAGAAATTAATCCTTCTGATTGTCTAGAGTAGAGTGTTCTTTCCTTCCTACCTTTGAAAGGAATATAAATCCCCAATCCATACAGCCTCATCAGCAGAGTACCAAACAAAACTTTTTAAAAAAAAAAAAAAATCAGGGAATTTGCTGGTTCAGTATCTGTCAAAATGCTTTTGAAAATAATCAACCTCTAGTTTCACAAGCATATGCTGAGACACTCGCATCTAGCACAGAGAAGCCATGGGCATGCAATATCACCCATCAAACAGATTAGAGGCATCTTCTCCTGGTTCAGAGAGGAAACCAAAAGATCTTTCACTGACTTCTTTTTCTAAAATACATTTATAACCAGAAATACCCAGTTCTGTTTTCTGGTAGTACAGCGTACAGAGGTTATCTCAGCCTACCGTCACACAGAGCATCGCCCAGTCATGTCTCATTGGTGTTGATCCTGCATCAACTGTCAAATAAGCAACTTTAATAAGAAGAGTCTTACAAGGTGTTTCACTGGTCTCAGTCTTCCCCCACCTCCCTTGTGTCTCTAAGACAGCAGTATTTGTGCTCCAGCTTCTTGTCAGCATGATTAAAGGCTGGCAGATGCCTAAACAAGCAGTAACACATGCAAAAATGCCCTCTGCAACGATCAGCACCTTCTCCGAGGCCTGTGTCCATTGGCCTGCCAGGCTGCACCATTCCAGCTGCAAATGTAGGCCCCATCTTTGTCCTCTCGTGAATATTTCTCCTCCATTTCTGCATCTCCTCTGTTCGCTCCTCCACTGAGCAAGGAAGACTCAGAAATCTCACTTGGTGAACTTTATAAAGTGTGACAAAAAGAAGGAGACAACGAATCGAGTCCTTGGGCAGATCAGGTTCAGAATGAATTGCAAAAAAAGATCATTAATGCCCTGACATCACCCATGAGGGCTCTGCAGCCTGGCTCAGGGTTGTGTGGGTCTGAAATGGAAACATGGCTGTGAATGTGGGAACCGTACCAAGCTGGCTCCTTCAGAAAACTGAAGGTTTTACATATAACCCCACTGAATGCTAGCACTATAAAAGCCACTTCCGTTCCAGAATTAATCTTCCATTGAATGAAAATGCATCAAGCCAGATGGATCTATTTCAGGAGGAGGATCAGGCTGGCACAGGTCTAAAATCAAAGATTATTTGCTTTGTGTATTCAAAGCTGGAGTGGCCAAGAGCAAACTGTTAGTGCAGGTGCTGACATGTTCAGGTCTATGCCTAAAGGTGTATCCCAGGAAGGATATCAAGTTTGCCAAATACTAAATTGAAGAAAGACAGGAATTTTCTAATTGATACCTGCAAATCTTTCCACTGTTCCCTACAATACTAGCAGTGAATGAACAAAAGATGTTCTTCAAGTATTGAGAGAGCTGCACATTCTAGCAGATGCAAAAGATCATTAAATGTGGGTGAAAAGACCAGCCACCAGGAAAAATACACAAGCAGGCTCCAGTGGAGCACTTGGCTCCCCATGTCCCTGCTGTGGTGCTGGGAGTCAGAAACCTGAATCAGCAGACTGGATTCTGGGTGTTCTCCGTGCGACACAGAAATCACGTAACAGAACTACCAACAAAATGTGGTTTCCAAACCCAAGGTTAACACAGGCTAACACCTAAAATCTCTCAACCACCCCATCTTCCAGGCTGCACCCACTCATTGCTTGTGTAAGTTGTAAGCATCAACTACTTCAGCAGTTAGGCAGCTTAGCATTAGGTAGTTTAATAACCTGAACATGATCTGCTTGCTCTTACCTCGTACTCCACTCCCATCTGTTACATGGAGCCACGTGCAGCCCATAATTGTGCTTTTGGATTAACAGCTCTGTGCAGCAAAAGCTGGTTTTCCTATCAGAGGTGTGAACAGTGTCTCGTCCCCACTCTGCGCCCCCAGTCAGGGCACTTGTAGCAACAACAACGCAGAAATACGCGAGCCCCATTGGCTGGCTAACACCAGCACGACGGCTATCGGCATCTTTCCTCTTGTGCTTGTGGTTGTCACCAATAGGACTGAGCTTTGCAAACGCAGAATTTTGCAGCTATTGGTAGCCTCCTTTTACACATGGCTGGGTGACTAGAAATCTGCCTTGCAAGGAATCTGCAAAGCAACGGCAAATTTTAATCCTGAGGAAGACTAACCTTTGGGTTACTCAATGCTATTTCAATTGGGGATATTTTTAGTCTTATCACTGCCTTCAGCTCAGTATGCACAGGAAAGAATACCACCAATCTTTTCTACAACACAAGGCTTGCTTGAAAATGAGTTATTATAACAAGAAAATAAATTTTTATTTACAAAAGCTTCACATCCTAGAGGCACATGAGAGCTGTAGAAAAAATAAACTCAATTTCTAAAAGGGCAGTAAGGCCCCATTGCCAAATAAAACGCAAAACCAGTGTAAAGAATCCAAATGAAAAACAACCAATTAACCCTATCACCCCACCAAAAATGTCACAGAGACAAAACGAGAAGCAAACTTTTCAAGTATTGCAGGAGAGGGCTTTCCAGCTGTCATGGTGGATACCTTCCCAGAAAAATGAGCTCCTGTGCAACAAAGCTCCTCTTGCTTTGCAGCCGTACCTCAGCTGGGACACTCGTCTGGGCTGTGGGAGACCCAAACTGGAGGTGGTGTGTGACCTTGCACAAGTTTCAGGTTTTGATGGGCTTAAATGCACTGAGGATAAGTCCCAGGTGCTGGCACCTGGGGACCAAGCTGAGAGCTTGCAGCCAGGACCTGGTCTCCCTCCTGGGAGAGATCAAACCTTTGGCTGAGGCTCAGGATGGGGTCAGTCAACCGCAAATACCAAAAAGGCAGGGATGAAAAGTCCCATCCTTGCTTTGAAGTCTGGAAACATCTGCCCACATAAGACCCACAGCTCTAAAGAATGGAGCAGAGGTCTTACGCTTTGCCTACAGGAAAGTCTCATGATCCTCCTTTCGTTCTGTTCTGGTTTTTTGTTTTGTTTTGTTTTTTAAAATTTATTTTTAAACAGCATACTAGTGGCTAAAGCAATCAGCTAGGATGCAGATACCCATACACAGTTAAATGCATAAGCACAATAAAAATATTTATTCAACTGAATCTTGAGGAAAAGTCTAGGTTGAAATCCCAGTTAATCTGTGCCAGTTAGGCACCAATTTGCCCAGCACAGTCAGTCTAAGACAAAAATTACCACAGGCAGAAGCAGATCTCAAAGGTCCAAAGTGAAAGGCTTCTGTCCTGCAGGCTGAGGGATGGGGAGCTACATCCGCGAAGCCCAGGCAGCAGCTGAGGTGTGGGGACGCGTGTCCAGCAGCACATAGAACAGACAGGCTGCGAGAAGGATTCCGTTTTGCTCTGTGGTAGCTGGATAGCACTGTGCAGTGTTGTGGAAACAGATAAATCAATTCCTGAACAAAGCTTGCTGAGATACCAGGAGCAAGACAGCCACGGTAAGGCTGCTAATTTGACCTCCTGGTTTGTGTACTTCTTTTTGCAAAATGCAAACTGGAGCCAAACAGTGCAAACACAGAGGCAATCAAAGACTCCTGTAGTAGGGGTCAGAGGTAGAAACACAGAGCTCACCAGATCTGTACTAGAAAGGGAAATTGCTCCAAAACCTTCAAGGAGGAAAGATCCTGTTCTCAACTGTACTGAAGTGGTACAAAGACACAGCATGAATTCATCCTTTATACTACATATTTATTGCCATAGCTAGCCAAGATACTGTTCATCCTGTGGCAGAAGTATCTTCCTTTGGCCAAATTTACTACTGGAGTTACTATGCTGATAACTACTGCCTGTGCTGAGGCTTCTGTATCAATAGCATGGATGAATTTGGGCAACTGTCTTCAATAGGACTAAGTGCATGGGTGAGCTGAATAGAATTAGGATCATTGCTGCAGGCATAAAAACCTCTTTGAGCAAGTTAACCCGTCCAACCAGTAATATCTGGCACTGCTGACAGTAGAACAAGGGTTGGCAAGATACGCAGTTTGCTTAGAAAGCCATGCTGGATTTGTACCCGACTTCAATTCCTGACTAAACATGACTGCTGACTCTATCACAGACATTATTTTAACAGTTCTCCCCAGGAACAAAAACTAGTCACACACTGGTAATCCCACAGAGACCAGCTCTGTGCTTCACAGGGCTATGAAAACTATGAAGTCTCTGCCAAAAGATACCCTGCACAGGTATCTCTGCATAGTCCAACACAGCGCTACGTGAACCTCTGTAGGTAATAATTCTGTTTCACAGTATCTGAATATTTAAAGAACTTCACAGAGGAGAGAGACCTGGCAGGATCCATTTCCTTCCCTGATCAGTTTATTGCATGTTTAAGTCTACTTAGGAGATCTTTTATGCTGCTTGTACCCAGCAGTGATTCAAATGCAACTCTAGCAAACCTGGTTTGAGTCATGCCTTACCCTGGTGAGCACTCATTCTCGGGGTACTCCAGTAAAGGCAACTGGATTGCCTGTGTAAGTAGCTCTGAAATGTAAGTGAAAAGCAGATAATTGAGTGCCATGACTGATTTTTGCCTACACTGGCTCAGATTTTCTCCTCTCCCTCTCGGTGCAGCTGATTGCCTGAAGAGGGGGAAGCAGCAGGATGTGCGGCCAAGGCACGGGCCTGGAGCACAGTCCAGTGCCCACGGGGTGAGATGGGCCTTTACATCAGCAGCTTCTTTCCATGGACACATCTTGGCCTCACCGAGAGGAAGGAGGTGCCAGGGAGCTGTTGTGGACAGCACGGCTTTTGCCAGTGCTTCACCATTTTACCGTGGCTATCCGACCCAAGGGAGATGTTGGCATCACAGTAGCCTCTCAGGCATTTCTCTGATAGCCCAGGAGGTAAAGATTGAAACAAATGCACTAAGGAACCCCAGAGACCCTGCATGTTCCTTTATATTTTCCTCTACTGAGCTTGGGTTATTTAGATAGGATTTCCAAATGACTCTGTGCAATAGGTAACTCTCTCCTGTAGCATTCTGGCACTAAATACCTCTGTCCCACAGAACCATTTTTTCAGTACCAGTGCAGTTTTCTTAATCATTGCCCATTCTCACAGGACGACATGCAAAGTACAGCTTCAGTATTAAAAGCACAAATCAGACCATGGTGGCAAGTGAACTGGTTCTAGAGAACAGCTCCATAGGAGGTGGCGTAAGGCTTAAAATATTCAGAAATCTATATTTTCACCTTTTTAAAAATGTTTTGTTTATTGGTTTAGACATGTCTTCAGTCCCTGAGAAAACTGTGTCCACATTGCTCACCATGACACAGCAAAACCAGGTCTGTTGTCTCCTCAGCTCTCTACTCTCCAGACGCCCTTGGACTCTCCTCAAAGCCAGTTACCAAGGACATACTTTGGGAAAAAAAAAAAGTAAATCTATTAGGCCTTTTGCCGTGTGTCAGATTTCCAGAACTGGCCCTTTTCAGCTGCGTTGTTTCACTAAGGTCTCCCCTCACTGAGGACACAAAACAACTCCTGGTTCCAGGCTCGTCCTTGACCTGAGAGCAGATCCCTCAGAACAGGCCATGCAAGAACAACGAGGGGAGAGGCAGGCAGCCCCATCGCTCTACAGGACAGCTTTGTGAGCCTGGGCAGAACAGGGGGCAGCTCAGCCTGACGGCAAACAGTGTTTAATTTATCCTGAGGACACCCATTTCTTCCTTTTACTACAAGACCAACAAACTTATCTGTCATCACTGAAGCGAGCCCTCTCAACGCGTTTCAGCAAGATAACACAAGAGGCATAAACAAACGGACACACACAATTATTCAGAAATGAAAGGGCCTGAGAAATGCAGTAAGAGGGGTAGAAAACTGGTGTGAGAGCTCCTCTGGATTTCCCACAGAGATGCTGCTCTGCTGTCTTGCTGTGCATAGCAACGACACCAAGTTAGCTAAACCAGGTGACACAAACGTCAGTGCAAAGAACCACAGAAGCCCAGCTCCCTCACTGGAGGACGTCAGAGGGATAAGAAAGCAGAACTCAGCCCCAAAATACCACTTCCCTGGACACCTACAGACCTGCACAGACACACACAGCTCACTCCATTTGGATTCACATCAGATCACAGGTCTGACACCACTTCAAGCCCACTGGTGAAGCTCAATTTGAAGAAAGGACCATTTTGCCACAAATAGTATTCTCATCCTTGCTTGTCTCTGTTTTAGAGGACTTCTCCTTGATGCAAATGAGGGCCCTTCACTACTGCTTCAGAGTTCGAAAAACCAAAGCTAGAGAAGTCGTACAGATTACCCACACCACACTTACACGCTACCAGTGCAGATGCTGTGGGCAATGAAAAACAGAACAGAAATTAGAGGTGAGCCAACACTGAAAAGATGAAACCTGCCAAGCTGTGAAGCTATCTTCACCGGGTACATTGGTGACGATACTCTTCAGTGTAATAGAGAGTTTGCAGATAAGAACTCAAAAGCCAAACAAATTAGACTGAGAAACAAATTACAGAACCAAGATTGTCACCTGCATTCCCACCAGTACTACCATGCATTTAAACCCAAAGTAACCCCAGCTAAACAGGAGGACCCAAGTCCAAGCTGCATCATGCTGCTCCCAGATTGCTCCCTTCTATTCCATAAGTTGAGCAATCTTGGTTCAGGAGATAGCCTTGCTACTGGCAATTTTTATGCTCTTTTTGTGTCCTACAGGACACAAACGTGCACTGCAGCTTGTCTCCAAACTGTCTGGGAAACCTGGATATTGAAGAACACCTGAAAGGATAAAACTATAGGGCAGAAAGAAACCTTTTGAACTGTTTGTATCTGTCATGCTGTCCTTGAAATGGGTTTTGCCTCCACTTAGGAAGCTCTAAGCTATTCACAAGCATTTCCATAGCACCATAGCGAGAGGTTTAGGAAAAGCAGACACAAGTCAATCCACACCTAATTAGCACTGGGCTGCTTTAGGAGATGACTGTGAGCCCGTGGGAGGATCTCTCTGGTTTTCACTCGGAAGCTGGAGTTCTCTCATTTCAGAGGACAGTTGTGATCAATAGGACTACCACAAGCTTGGAGTTGTCACTGGCTTTCTTCCTTCCTGTTACCTAGAACATCATAGGCTCCTTTTCTTTCCCCATTTCAGTTTGTTAGTTTAAAATAAGTAATGGAAATGACTACCAAGTGAAACTCCACAGATAATAACAACAATAAGGAGGTATGCCAAGTATACTGAGAAAGAGACTGAGTGCCCATTAGTAAGGTTAGAGAGGGGCATTAATAAAAGGAAGATTTGTTAAACTTGACTCATTTCTTTTCCTTCCTTTAATAAATCTTATTATTTCCTTGGAGAACAGCCATGCACTCAGTGGCTGGAACTGCATTCTTAAATGATGCTACTGGTTTAACTACTACCTGCCTTTTCCTACTTAAAAAGTAAAATGAAACAAAAAATTACCTCAGAAAATAAACCCCCCTCCCACTGTCAAAGGTACAAAGTTGAAGCCAGGTTTTCTAATTCTCTAAACATGTATGGTTGTTACAGATGTGGAGCAACCCCACTGCAGCTCTTCACCAGAAAGACAGACCCACATTTGCTTTTCCAACTCCAGTCACATCGACAAAGGCTTTAAAAGAAACTGAACTGGAATACCTCCTAAAAGGCAACAAAAACAATATCTGTCAAAGATTTTCTGTAAACATTGCTTTTAATCCTATATAATACAAATTATTCAAGTTCTTCAGAAATAAATGAGTCAATGATAAAATTACGTATGATATTTCTGTCAAAATAAGCTTTCTTCCCAACTACAAATGCAAAAAGCAGAAGCATTACATAAAAAAAACAGTTACCAGTACATGAAACACAAGAGTACAGGGAGAGACTCTGAAATCACTGATGTGCTGCTGGAATGGAGATATATTGTTTGTATTTGCCAATATTTTGAAGAGTCGAATGCAATTTACCATCTATTTTCTAGAGATTTACCATCTATTTTCTACCAAACCTCTAGATCTTTTCTTCTTAAAGAGCTTAAATAGAGTAATACTATTTCTAATATTATGTTATATTTTTACAGGGGCTATCCAAATATCAACTCATGTTATATTCTACTCTTATTTTGGGAAAAAAAAACCTCGGCCTTCCTTCCTGAAATCACTGATTATGAGTTTCCTCAGCTAAATAAATCAAGACTAACATAGCTCAAACTTGTGTGAAGTGGAAAGCAGCCTTCTGGACTTGAGCATCACTTTGCATTGCAGAAGGTCAGGTCTGTAACAACATTTACTTACCTAAGCTTGAGTAACTGATCCAGAAGAATTGAAAATACTGGTTATAAGTGGTGCAGTAAACTTAAAATATTATAGAGCTTAGAAATAAAAGAGAAAGGAAATGTAGTTGGTATTTTTCACTCCTGCCTTCACTAGGCCAAGCCTTGCATTACTTAAAAAAAATCCTCAAAAGGAGACCGCATGGAGAAGGCTCTCACCAGTAGAAGGCAAGGACACGGCTGAGAGCAGCCCCTACAAATAAGTCAATGCTTTTGGAGGTAATTACGTGCTAATTTTGTCAGACACACGTTAGCATCAGGCTGTAACCAAATGGAACAGAAATAGCTGTAACATGGAATCTGTATGTGCGTACGGGAAGGTGCAGTGTCACTAATGCAAGGCTGGTAGTCACACTTCATCTTCCCCCATGCACGTGTGGCTTCACCTCTTCTCTGCAAAGGAATTGCTCTGCAGCTGAAAGCTGCCAGCTGTAAAGGCTTCCTGTTGCCAGATCTGGTGTGGATATTCGCATGATTCATTTGCAGCCTGTTCCCAACTTTCGATATGGAAATTTGGAACCATTTTCAACCAGCCCAAACCTGTGAAGAATCCTTTTAAAAATACTACTGTACCTTTTAAGTATGCAGATTGCCAGGCTGAATTTTAAATGCAATCACTTTGCTTCCAGTACACTCTAAAAATCAGGAGTCACAGCCTGCACGAATCAGTCCTCTGCACCTAGGACCTGGCACTTCCAGCATTTTAAGCTCTGTGCTGCAATTATGTGAATTGTCCACATTTTCCCCAGCCTCCTCCATGAAATGCGTATGCAATATAAAACTCATTTATCATACTGGAAATTGCTGTTGTATTTAATCTTCCCAAAGAGAGCAAAATCAAATTATGGTGTGTAAAGAATGATAATCTGCCAAATTCAAGGGAATACTCCAAACTTATCCCTCCATGTCTGCACCAGCACAGGTCAGAGGTCTAATGTAGAAGACATGAGTAGGAAGACATGAATGTGAGCATACATAATGAGAAGATGAAAACTCTCTTAATCTTTGCAGATTGAATGAAATCTAATTACATGCTGTATTGATTGTTGTGTATTGCCGGAAAGAGACAGTGAAAAGGGAAAAAGGCAATTACAGTGAAACTGTAGTCTGACCCTTCAATTGCTTTTGGCATGAAAGGTTATGCTCTACTCAGGGCACCAAAACTTCTTTATCCTCTATGGTAAATCATTAGCAACAGATTCGGATGCAAAGCTGATTAGGGGGAAAATTCAGTCAATTAAATACTTTTATTTTTTCCCCTTTACAAAAAAATAGAGGGAAAGGAAGAAAATACCAAGGTGTTATCATTATGCCATCTCATGAATTGCTACTATGTCTATCAGGCATTAATTCTGTGTTGACTGACAATAAACCATATTCATTAATAGAAATATAATAAAAATGAAATATATATATATAGATTGATGAACTGGATCTAGAATAACTCAGGTTTTCAAAATAAATGTTATACCCAAATTCAAATATTAAAAGGTAATATAATGTTTCACCAAGGAAATTTCACAGACACATTTCATTGCTTTCCTTTCCCTTTGCCACTTCATCCATTTACTTCCACTAAAAACAAGAGCAGCACAAAAAGAAAAAAAAAAAGCTTTGAAAAATACTATTTTTCTGAGTTGATAGAAAACCAAAGCACGAGCCAACTGAAAACTACTGTTTGGGTGTATGTCTGCACGACTCTGCAGGGAATCATGGCAATTCTCATTCATTCTCCTCTAAAAAATTCTTATTCTGCTAAAGATAATTGCAAGGACCAGCTTTCTACTGACTTTCAAGCATGGTCCTCTGCGTTCTACACACACCTGTAGTTTGTATCCAGAGTGAAAAGGTAATGAGTTCTCTAGTGATCAGTGTCAGTTTGCCTCTTGATACACTTGTAATATTACTGCTTGTGTTTGTTTTTCCTTCAGAAGGCACACTTTCAAATAACATTTGTTTGATTGCATGAAAACAAGTAAGTGTGACAGAAACAACATTCTGTATGGCTGCAGATGGAGGGTGGGTCTGTCACTGAAGAGTCTATTGCACTTGATCTTCAAGAGAGTCCCTGGAAAATCCAGGTAAGGTCTTACCAGTTTAGGACTAAACCAAATAGAAGAGAAAAATTAAACAGAAGAACAGAATAGAAGATACTAAACAGGTGGCTCTAAATTTGCTGATCTCAAAACAGAAAGAAGCAAGAGCAGAAAACTGAAGTATTGCTCTGGACAGACCTACCATAACAATAACACTGAGCTGGGCTCAAGCTCCGCGTGCTTGCAGGGGTTCTGGGTATGCAAGGAATTCCTATTCCTTATGAATAAAATCTGTCTGCCCATATCTGTCTCTCCCTATAAAAGTGACTTTGACCCACTTCCTTAATAAGTAACATGTCAGAAGGCCCCAGGTGGCTCTCTAGCCTTGTGATAAAGCAGTATACCGGGTAATGTCCAAAAAACCTCTCTCGATGTTGGGATGAAACTGCACAGCTCCAGAGCAGACACAGTGCTTGTGTAGCACCAGTCTTTCTGTGAGACGTGGTAAAGCCTTGTCACAGACAGGCTGCCCTGAATCTCAGTGCTGCCAAGGAGCACTGTGCCCATTAATGGCATAAGTAATGAGTCAAGATATTAAAAACAGAGTATCAGTGAGCTAAACCCAAACACAGATGCTTGATCCTGATTTCACTTACAGTGATGCAACTCTGACAATGGAGAACCTCCTAATTTTTTAGGACCTTTCTCTTCTGTTTTCACAGGATGGAAAAAAAAAAGAAGAAAGCTACAAAGTATCTTTTCAGAATGACGATGAAATTATTAATGTATGTTAATGTACCACTATTAGTAGTGTAATGTAAAAACCACCCATGTCAAAGAGAAAGTGAATGGAAATGAATAGGAAATTTGAACAGCTCAGCTTGAAAAACTTCCTGTATTTTCCTCTGTAAGAACTTTCAAGAAGGTGAAACTGCCTACAGTGTTTATTATGACCAGAAGAAGAAATGCAGCATTTAAGTTCAAGTAATGCCACTGTGCAGTTCCATATCCAACAAACCAAATCAAAGCAGCAGCAGCGGTCTCCAAAATAGAGGCATAGAACACCAACAACAAATCAATCTGGGCCAAAAGACTCATTCAGTTGAGCTATGATGGATACACTTTAGGGACTGATATAATTTATTTTGGGAAGTCTATGGTTTTGTTGAATTTGGGAGGAGGATTTCCCTCTTAAATCTTACATTCTTCAAAACTGCTCCAAAATATGGTTAGGAAACACAGCTGTTGACAGTTTCCCTCTAATTCAAGGATGTGTATTTTTGTGACTAACACTCACACTCCACGTTCCCCTTCTCTCTTCCCCATTTATACAGATGAGTGCGTTAGGGGATGCCCGTTCTCTAACACTTGCTAGCATAGGCTGTGTGTTACCATAACAGTGTAACCTACTTAGATTTATACAGTCATTCAGCAAGCAGTAATAGGAAATATAATTTATCCTAACCTTCCTATTTGTCTGCATTTTGAGACTACAGTAGCCTTTGTTAAATCAATGTTATGAGTAAGATTTTCACAAGCAGCCTAGAAGCACATTTGGTATACCTCAACATATTTACACCGGAAGTTTTATCTGATGCTGGACGCTAAATGCTAGACATTTATATTATAATTTCATGCAAAAGTTCACCCCTTCAGCCTCTTCTTGTACAAAGCACTGATGTATTTAATCACATACTTATCTCTTTGATGTTCCACATTTAGAACTTTATGAATCTATGCAAATACAAACGCACTTGTTCCGAAGAATTAGTTTCTACGTGAAATGTTAGTTGTCCTGTAACAACTTTTACGGCTTAGCCTGCTCTAACTACCGTGGTAGAGTTCTTTGCTTACCAACCAAGATTTCTCAAGGCTGGCAAATTAGAATGGAACATCATAAAAAGATGTGGTGGATGCTTCCCCCCCTCACCAAAGATAACACCAAATTTAAATAGCAAAGTCATTAAGGAAACATATGGGTGCTATGTTTAAATAGACCATTAAAAGCACACAGCATAAGAACTGAGTAGAATGTTTTAAAAGTAGTTCTGAGATCAAGTATATGACTCCCAGGGATAACCTAACAGCGTATTTGCTATACAAACACCTAGCCATGCAGAGTTAATTTATCTAGGTAAACTGTAAAACCTGGTACAGTCTGTAGGGACTCCCTCCAATCGTAAACCCATGAACTCTGCAGTCTCCTTAACTTTGCATCTACGGAGAAAGTCCTGACTTTGGACGGAGAGTTAGCAGGGGGTGAGGTGGGGGGAGCTGAACAAATCCCTCCAGAAAACCCCTGCAGCCACTTCTTTCCCTTCATTTTCAGCACTTCAGCAGTGGGGTCCATGCCTATAGGGCCCAGGATTCCCCCCCTCAACGGGCAGACACTTTGGGTGCTCTTCCCCAATCTGCAGCACCCTCCCAGGACATTGGTCACCATGGGACCGGTGCTGCACCCCCTCCCACCCCTCCGTACCATTGAGCTGGTTGTAGACCACTTCCTCCAGGTGGTCCAGACGCTGCAGGATGGACTCCCTGTCGGCCAGGCTGCCCACCTTGGCGCCGCGGCTCCTGGCCCGGCGGTCCGCGCTCCGGACGATCTGCACCAGCTCCTGGGAGCGGTCCTGGATCCTGCAGTAGACGGAGAAGAGGATGATGCCCACGAAGACCAAGATGTTCACCGTCAACAAAGTTT
>NW_010173689.1:0-6765 GCF_000695765.1 Mesitornis unicolor | reverse complement strand
CTGCTGGCTGCCCTCTTCACCTCTCCTAGCAGAGAGCATCTCAACATGAGTTGAGATCAGCAAGCCAAAGTCTATACAGTGAAAAAATAAGAGCAACAGTGTTGAGTTCCTTTTACACCTTAGCAGAATATTCAATATTTCTTAAATTTTTGACTGTCCCATGTTTTGTGCATGGTCAGAGAACAAGAGATGAGTCATAAATTGAAACAGGAGGAATTTCAACCAGATATAAAGAGAAAAAAGAAAACACTGTGTGGGTATAATGCAGTTTCCATCTTGGAGGTCTTCAAAACCTGAATGGACAAAACCTTAAGCAATCTGACTTACCTTAATTTTGATATTGCTCTGAAAAGCAGGCTTGACTAGATACATCAGAAGGTCACTTCCAACTCAAAGAAATGCCTGATTCTGTAAACCTGTTCAATGCTCATAATTTTGAACACAGAAAAAAAGAGGATTCACTTCACTTTCTGTTTTTAAATACTATAAGAACTTGATAGAAATATATGTGACAGTAGTTGGTTTGTACTCAGAAATTTTTCTTGTTAGTGGATCAAGAAAAGCATGTCAAGATTGGCTATCTTTAAATCATGAATTCCTATGAGTAATGTCAGAGTTAGGATTTCATGTGTTACTTTGATAAGCACTCACTATAGAAGTGCAAGCTGTTCATATCCAAATACTAAACATAATTATGCATCAAAAGAGTGCCAGAACTAAGTTACCAAGCTTTAAAGGAAATCTGTACTCATCCATAGCACTGACTTTGGAGTTATGGGGAAAACAACTCTTGTTTAGTCACCAAAGCTTTAGATACCTCAGTTTGGAAATGTTTGTCTTAACCTGAGAGTCAACTTCTGAATCTGCAAAATAACCCTATTGTGAAGGCTATAGAAGGAATTATCAGACAGTAATATTGTGCTCCATTATAAGATTCTCACCTTTACAGTATTGCTAGTCTTCAGATTGTGTATGCAAATTTAGAGTGCAATTTCTTGATAAGGAAGATGCTGAAAAGAGAGCTAACCTCTCCAATCAGAGACCACCATGGGAATAAGGTTTTTTTCTGGAAAACAAAATACAGAAATTCAGTCTGAAACTACAAAATAATTATCTTTTTTAAAATAAAATATATTTAGAAGTTCTCTAGACTGTATGTCAGCAACTTGTCATCCAAATAGAAACTGACCTGAAAAATTTTGAAGCTGAAAAAAAGTAAATTATCTGCAATTATATTTGTTGCTATATCAGTATAAATTTCAGTTTGATTGCATTTAAAATTCCTTCAGATATATTCCATGTGCATCAGGTCCTCAAGTTTTGCTCTCACAAATATTATGAATAAGGCATTTGAATCCTGAATAGTTACTTTTTGTATGAAAGAAAATGTAAATGAGATTTTCATAAGCTCATTTTGAAAGCAACAGTTCACATACATCATGCTGGATGGCAGTGTGACTCATTCAAGGAAGAAGAGGAATAACATGTCTTATACAAGCAGTTATAATTAAACAACTATATGAATTTTTATATTGGGTACACTTCACAAGTCATCATTCATTACCAATTCAGTTTATAAATTCCATTGACATTTTCTATAATTATTTATCTGTTGTTCAGAATTTTCTGGTGAATATTATTTGCAGTTATGAGAATATCAATGAACAAATTATTTTCCAACATGAAAAACATGTAAAAACTTCTTCAAATAAACATACTTAAGCATTTCACTATGTCTTGAAAAATCCATTAAAAAGAAAAGATGAAAATTATTTTTTATTGAGTTATTATTTTTATTGTACAGCTAAAGTAAGGAAAATTATATTAAGAGGATATAAAAACAGTATTCTGTTTGGACAATGCTGTTTCATGTTAAAAAATATTTCACGAGAGTGCACAAATTCTGGCAACATCACAAAACATTTTCTTAAAAAATTCAAAGTTAGAATGCAGTATTGAATTCAGTATTGTTTAACTTTATGTTGATATATTTGTTTATATTATTAGCTGTGTTATGTCTACACTACTGAATTTATTTGATGCTTTACTTTTTTTAAAAAAAACCAAACTTCTCTATGAAACGTTTCGAAATGTCAGCTTTCCCACTTGATTGAAGACAAAAAATATTTTAGAAATGTGAGAACTTCCAGACAAGTAGATTTTATGTTTTCCTACCAAAGCTAGCAAAGAAGCCTCATGTTCACAACAGTTTAAGATACTATATTTTATTTCTGCTCATCCTTCCATGCTCTTATGACCAGGAACTGGTCAGTGGCTTCATATGAGCAAAAATCCACTCAGCTGACAGTTAAATGCTTCCAACTCAAGAGAAACTATCAGAGATTTGACAAGTGTCTATACATCGTCTTCTCCGCTGCACACACAAATAGTTTTACATGACTGATTTCCTCAGTATCTTCAATGCTGAAGGAATTACTTTTAGGGACGAAAGGAAGTTTTCAAACATATATAAAGATGATAACCTTAATGAAAATTAAGCCAGCAACATGGTCATATAAACTAAGAATACAAAGTCAGATGAACCTTTGAGGAAAAAAAAAAGAGAAAAAGCTTAGTATTATTATCTCCAGTTACCTTGGTCTTGAAAATCAGATGCACTGCTCGTATGTAATACTGATAAGGTTACAACCTGTTTTGCAAACACAAAACCATTCCCTTTGTTCAAAGGAAATAATATAATATATATGATTATTTGCCATTTATATTATGTGTGTCATAATGTTTCCCAAACTCCTTTCCCTCTTTTCTTGCCTAATTGCTGACTCTTCTCTAAGTTCCATGGGGTCTCTAGCTTCATGACCGTGGAAAGTGTCAACATTAGGCTTAAAAAATTAACTGGTTTTATGCCATGTATTTGAATTGACAAAGAGCATACGAAGAGCTGTTTGTTGGCTGTATGGACTAATGACTAGAATGTCATGGACACAGTCTATTAATGAAATTTCAAGAATAAAGAGCTAGACAAGAAAACATTAAGACAAAGAACTTTCAAAGGAGTTTTAGAGTGTTTCTGGAAATCTAGGGGAAGGGAAAAAGAAACATCTGATACAACTACTTTATTGCCAAATATATTTATTTGTTTTGATATGATGAACATATTATGAATGGTTGACTCTTTAGGTGTATTACTAATATATTTGTGAAAAAGTAACCATTAATTTACAATACTGAATGATAATAAGTATAGCTACTATTAAAGACAGAACTATGTCTCAGACACATACTTCCGGTCTAATAGCATATTCCTGAAGATTTAAGAATAAATATGTGAAAGAAAAGGAATTGATATCCCTGATTTTCTGTTAAAAAGAATTGTTTATATAAATGACACAAAGAAGTAAGATCAAAACATTATAGTGCAAATATAGAAGGAACTTTTGTTTCTAGGGAAAAACTTTGAAAATGTATGTGAGATCCTGGTGGACAGACATTACAGTGGAACTAGTCCAAACAAAACTGTCAAAATTAAATAGTTCTTTTAGCCTGCAGAGTGTTCATATATATATATATACACACACACTTGCAAATAGATATATAGCTGTATTTGATGTCTACTTTTCACTTGCTCTTTGCAAATGAATTTAATTGTTCAAGGTGTAAAGTTGTAGAGAAATAAGCTATATGGGACCTAACTACGAATACTAGTGGAATTAATTTGTGTACCTCCCTGTTTCCTCCAGTACTCCCCCAAGATGTACTTCCATGGTGAAAACTTGTGTAGGTGAACTGTTTCAAAGACTGGAGCAGTTGTGACATTTTAGTATCTGACTTGCCTGTACTCTTATTGCAGTAAGCAGCAACATTTCTATTCATTCACCTGAAACATATAAATCATGTGAGTGGATTGAATCAGTTTCCCACATAGCCAAGAGTTCTGACCTCAGTGCAAAGCAATGCCACGTTTCAGAGTAATGTTCAAGAGACTTTGGAAGAAGCAGTCATGGAATTTCTTCTCATTCATATCCCAAAGCATCACGAAAATCTAAAGCTTGTCAACAATTCTTTATTCCAAACCTCTACTTCCATAATTTTGGAACTTCTTATTTTTTCAATACAGGAGGAAAAATGACTATCGTGTGGAAGATCAGAGCAGCAGACTGCAGCCTTTTTAAAACAGATTCAGAACGTGCCTGTTGCATTCTGATTTCATTCAGCAATGTACAATCCACAAAATTTAAGCTTTCAATAAGATCCTTAGCACAAGACTAGGTACAGATGGGCAGTAATAAGAAAGCAGCTCCCAAGTCGGTAGTGAAATCATCTTGCCATAATCTAAGCCATGATGTGATAAGCACCTTTTAGAGATATTTTAAGTAGGAGCTTGGCGAGAACCAAAAATGCCAGGTGGAGGTAATTTACTACTTGACTGTAAGATCTTGCAAGAGAGGAACAAGTTTTCTTCACACAGATAGCCCAGAGCTTCACCTCCTAAAGAACAAAAAAAAAGGGATAAGCTCTCAAGCCGATTTGTGATGTATACCTTCACATTACTTCATCCACCTAACAAGTGCTAATATGCTTGAAGCAGAGGGGTTGTGCAAAGCACCAGTTAAGGATTTCACTGTTAAGAAAAGGTGGCACCTAGTGGAAGAAATATGTCTGCTGGCACTTAGCCGATACATTCACTGGACTTTGGCACCATTAGCAAAATTATAAAGAGAGACTGTCATCTGAAATGATTGCAGTGGTAATAAGCCAAAAAAGTAAAAGAAGCAAAAAAACCCTGATATCAATAGCAACATTTCAGCTAAAATAATAAACTACCATTCTTTTATTAGAGAAAAATGGGCACAGCAAAATAGCAGCTATTCAGATCACTCTTAACAAAAGCTGAAGTAGCTGGTTGGAACAAGTTCCATTTAAATTTAAGGGTGAATCAACAATGAATAGAGAGACATGAGATAATCCACAACAGCATGATATAGATAACTATCCCAAACTTCCCCTGAACGTCTCAGCAGCTTGGTTAAATTTGCATGAGATTCTCATAACTGCAGTTTTTCTACTAAGACATGTGTTTATCTGCTCTAGTATTCACAGCAGCCCTTCAGAGTAATTTTGATAGGACTCTTGTACATGTTTTGGACAGTAGAGATCTAATTCTTACCATACTATCGGAAATGACAAGTAACCTTCTTGAGTCTGCCCGAGTTTTACTGATGTCAGACTTGCAAGAGAACTGATTGGACACTAGAAAATAAAATTAAATACACAATCGAAAAACTAAGTATCTGGCAATGTTGAAGTGTTCATTGCTGATCTAGAATTAAATCAGATACAGTTTTGCATAGTACTTCTGTTAAATAACCTTCTTCAGTGATGTGTAGCATTCAGTAAGCAGATGATCTGTGAACTAATGCCATTTTACAAAAACTTATTTCTAAACATATAATTCATTTTATTTAAAAAGAATATCCCTTTAGGTGAATTTATTTTGCAATTAGATTCCATTTAACATCATATTGCCAATAACTGCCTGCAAAGGAAGCAAACTTAAATTTACAACTGCAAGCCCCTGCTATAACAACATTAACACAAGGGTAACCTCCAACCTATTACCTTAGGAAGACTATAAACAAAATGTCATCACAGCTAATCTGCCACAGTCAAAAGACTGAATGAACAGATGGGCTTTCCACAGCCCCACAAAGGTTAGCAGGGTCTAAAGCTGTTGTGGGGATTTGGGGAGGCTGACTAGTGGCAGCACTTTACCACAAAAATCTCACATGCAAAGCATTCAGGCAGAGACGAGAAATATTGGATTGCCTAAGATCACCTGAATGCTGGTGAAATCATAACTGAGGTGGATATACCCAAAGCTGGCCCTTAAGCCCGCCACCAGGCATTAAGGTTTGTTGCTGAAATATAGTTTTTGTTAATATAAACTCCTGTTGTAATATCTCCTGTTTGTCCATACAACTGTTGCACTTCTAATATCCTTTAAATGTAATTATCACTCTCACCACAGTGTTTATTCACAAACTTTGGAAAATTGACAGTTATCTCTTTAAAGTGACCTTTCTTCTCATGGATCCCATTTGAGAAGATGAGCATGACTGAAATATTGGAAGTCAGTTTCCTCTTTGTCAGCACTGTCTGGAGCTGAATGAGGCATGATATATCCTGGAAAGTCTTCATTATCACAAAACTGAGAATTTTGACATTTGACACTGAGTCAGGCCCCTCCATGCCTGAATGCTTTCGGTAGCAAGCTGCTGGAGAATATTTCATTCAGACCTGTTCATTAAGTATGTTTTCTACTGGGAGTGTTCCATTGACACAGAAGAGTCAGAGATTACTTTAATGATATCCTATATGTTAGGCAGTCATATGGGAAAAGGAAGAATCAAGCCCACCAGCCAAGAAATATTTACTCTAAAAATATATCTCCAGTAGGGCATGCAAAGACTTATATGAAGTAAGAACAATAAGGGAATAATTTTGAAAATACTAGCCCACATATTAAATATAAGGTCACAGAGCAAGTCAATAAAAAAAACAAGCAGGCAAAACTTGTTTCTCATCACGTGTTCACTCCACTTGACAGTGATCCAGCTGTGGGTGATACAAACCATAAGGCCTTCAGATGTTAAAAAGCAAATTGAGTTCAGATGCCAGAGATTTTCTACATACTTACACATATAAAAAAATATGGGATGATCTCTTTCATAGTTCAGCCTTTCCCTAATCTTAGAGGCAGAAAGCTCTGTAAGCTGATGTCATGGTT
This sequence comes from Mesitornis unicolor, assembly GCF_000695765.1. NCBI lineage: Eukaryota > Metazoa > Chordata > Aves > Mesitornithiformes > Mesitornithidae > Mesitornis > Mesitornis unicolor. The sequence goes on along the minus strand of NW_010173689.1, from coordinate 17 downwards.
TAGGCCCAGTGCATAAC
>NW_010173688.1:0-19983 GCF_000695765.1 Mesitornis unicolor | reverse complement strand
ATATATATTTATATTACATATAAATATATAATAAAAAATTTAAAAAGAGAGGTTTAGCAGCCAGGCAGTGGGGTGTACATGCAGAGCAGAAGCAGAGCTAGTAAGCCTTGAGTCTTTACTTTTGTGAAATAGAGAGAGTAGACCAGTTAGGAAGGAGTTAAAACACACTGCTTTTGGGACAGGGAGCCAGGACTGTTAACAGGTGTGTCCTAGTTAATCAAGAGCTTAGTACAATTCCTTCAGCACAGGAGCCACACGCCTGAAAGCCATAATAAAATCTTATGAAAGTGAATAAAAGGTGGTGGCCAGGGACTAAGCAGTTGTTTTTTCCTTACAATTTTTTGTCCCTGTGCTCTGGTAGTAAGGAGGTTTCCTGAGGGGCTGCAGAGCTGTCTTTGGCCTGGGAGTTTGGGCAAGATTTCACCAGGGGATATCTCAGGTTTGTCTGCCACTTTTTAGTGTGGGTGGTATACTGGGTTTCTGTCACTAAATCCTGACCCTAATGAGAAGACTGAAAGAGGGTTGATAGAATATGCTTATTTGAAGAGAGTAGAAGAATATGACCATATATAGGAAGTTAATGAGCTGCCAGCAATTTTGCACCTGGCTTAATAGTGTTAAAATTGCCCTCAGTTAAGAGCTCTGCTGTGGCCTGTGAGGAGAAGGAGCAGATGTCTGGTAACAAATCCTGGAGAATTTAGGTAAGGCTATTCCTTAATGAAGGGTAGCAACCCATTAGGCAGATGAAGTTTCTCTTGGCTACTAAATGAACTGGCCTCTGCTACTCAGACAAACCTTGGCTCTCTGGTGCCAACCTTTCTCATACATTTACTTGCTACTGAAGTACCAACTCAGCCCTTTTTCAGAAGCATAGACTTTGACAGTGAAAAACACATTCACTCTCCAGACTGTGCCTGCCTGGCCAGGGTTGGTATCTGTCCTCCAGCAGTGCTGAGTCCCTTCCAGAAACCTCAGCTCTTGCAACGTTCTGTCAAGTTTTACAGTTCAGATTAATGTCAAGTCTTGCAAAATGAGGAAAAGTATGGAGAGTATGAGTGAAGCCTCTCAAGCTCAGAGCCTGGTGCGTGCTCCTGGCTGCTGTCTCCGGCCAGCTTAGCCACATAGCTGTAGCAGGATGGTTGCTGGTGCTGGAATGCTGCCCACCAGGTAGGTTTGTTCCCTGCAGCTGGCTATTCTCTCTGTCCCCATGTCACCCAAGCTATAAAATAGCTGCTTGGTTTTACTTGTTTTTGTCTGCTCAGACCTGCCACCATGACTGATGGGGCTGTGCTCTGAAGCTCCTTAGGCTATATGATATTCTGACCTTTCTTTTGGCACTCCTGTTTATCTTTTTTTCTTTTTTCTCCTCTGTTGGTTGAAGAAGGTAAATGTGAGGCTGTTTGCAACCAAGGGAGGCAGCTGTGGGAGAAGGGATGTTTGTGCTCAGTCTCCTGTCTTGTGCTGCTTCATTGCTGCATACAGCTACTACACTGTGAATATCAAAGATGGGCCCCTTGTTCCCTAATTCAATTTTCTTGGTCTATCAATAAACTTCTCTAAATATCTTAATTTCAGGCTTACTTTGTGGTTTTTCGTATCTGCTTCTTTCTCTGTCAGACATTTTCTGTTAACCTCTTGCTGCTACTACTTTTCCAGCTTCCTTCTCCAGCTTTTATTTCAATTCTTGCTGTTTGTCATTTCCTGCTCTTCCTCATTCTTTTTCAGTTTGTTGCAATTACTCTGGACAAGTAGTTATTTAGGCATAGCTTGCATGGGAAATCCCCTGTCCCAGTTTTCTGCTGTAGTGATCCCACACCAGCACCTGGCTAAGGGAAAAATCCAGTGAGAGCAGTCACTGCTCCCCCAGCAGCCTGACATTGCTTCAGATGAGAGCAGAGCACTGCCCCTTGCTGGGTTTCTGTCTGCCTTGGCTCTTCTGAGGAGCTGAAATGCTCTGCAGTCAGAAAATAATGGTGAGTGTGATATTGCAGAAGCCACTGGGAAGTGATGGGGCAGCCTGTGAAAGTGTGGAGACAGCTTCAAGGAGTCAAGCCTGTGTAGTCCAAGGCTGTAAAGAGCAGCAGTTCATTTGCTAAGGGCCTTGTTTGCCTGTCAAAGCTGTTGACTACATTTGCTTTAGCTAGAAAAGTTGCTGGTGGCTAAAAACTGATAGAGAGCCTTATGTAATGTCCATAAAGTATTAATTAGTCCTTCACCCACCTATTCTGTGTTTTCCCTGCACTCGTGTTTTTGTGCTTTAAGGCTTTGAGCCAGTGAGAGCTGCACAGCCCAGGGTGTGTATGCGGCTTGATTTGGTCTTTCTGGGACTTAACACATCAGCAATTCTTCATAACTATGCCTAAATGAAAGGAGGGTCATGACATACATCAGTATGACTATATTGCGTAATTTTGAGTAAGAAACAACATAAAGGTACATTCATGAAAGTAGAATTCATCTCAAATAGAAAGAAGTGCACTGACAAGTCCGCTAAACTGTGGTGCTGTGCAATCAGCAGGTGCAGAGACTGGAAGCCATGACTCAGTGACTCTTCTAAATGTTGCTTGCCTGTGCTTCATTCAGCACAGCTATAAAAGACCTGAGACTGCTGCTCAGTTAACCAGGTATTTCTTACATTGGCAGGTTATGTATGGTTAAAGAACCTTTCCAGACAGCCAGCGTCCCTGCTAACTTTCTTCTAAAGTTTGATTATGGAATGGTATGAATGAATCAGAATAGTGGCCAACCAAAACAAGTCTCTAGAAACACAAAAGTAGTGGTGTTTTTTATTCAGAATAAATAAACATGATCACTGGAGCTTAGCAAGTTCTTTACCTCAACTAAAATCCTCATCAGTGAATGTATGAGCATATTAAATCTAGTCTCTAAACCACAAAATATTTTGCAGTAGAGGATGTTTTAGACCTATCCCCTAAATTTAACAACTGGGTAGAAGAATAAGGATTGGAGCTGAAGGCAATAAATGGAATGCAATAAATGACTTCTTTAGAGAAGTATACAATAATGAAGGCATTTGGGGAGGGGAAAAAAGAGGGCTATTAGAGAAGTATGATATCTGGTTGTGCCTTCCATTTCCAGCGTTTCATTTAAGATTTGCTTGAAGCTACACAAATTAAAGATTTTTTTTTTTCTGAACCATAGTTGATGGAAGAGCTTTTTGGACACAAAAGAAGCAATTATGCTAGTGCAGTGGACAGAATCCTTTCTTAGAAGAATCACAATTCTATCTTTATACACTCCACAGAAAAAATTATAACCTTGTTATGTAATTCTGGAAAGGAAGCTGGTATGCTTCATTAACTGCATGTGTTTAAGGTAATCTAAAGTAGACCTAGTAAAAATGTATGTCTTAGATTTTGGATTGCTTCACTGCTCCCCTTACCTTAGCACAGATCAATGTATGAATTGTAATATCTTTAAGATCATGGCACACAGCTGTTGCGGAGGAAACAAAAAGCTTGCACTACAGTATATTTAGCTAATGTACAAGTCTGCCAGCTTACAGCCTGATGCAATATAGAAATGCCAGCAGACATTATTTGACCATTTGAAGTCTTAACTTTTGATTATTAGGAAAAAGCAAACTACAAATAGGCAGAGGGGAGATTGACTCTTTGGTATGGGCTGCTTGCTTCCAGTGAAGTAGATGGGCAGAGTGCAGCTGAGACAGCTGCCTTGTGGCTTCTGCCCTGCAAGGAATCTACCCCTGTTGTTCTCCACCTGCCTGCTGCAGTCATTGCTATATTGAACGTAATCTTTGTTTCTAGCTGTAACAAACATGTTAAAAAGTCAGTTTTCTCTAAGTTTTCGTTTTTTCTTCAAATTACTTATGAATATATTTTTATTTTAGACAACAGTAGAGAAAACTTTATGAAAACCCAGATGTATTAATTCCCTTATCCCAACTTTGGGAGGAGGTTGTCCTTCCTTAGTGTATCATGAAGCCAAATGCTGTAGGTAGTAATTCTGTTATGCGAAAAATCCTTATTTGCAGTTTAGAGAAGTAGTGTAAAGCTTTAAGACTGCCTTCTGAAGGTTATTTTTAAAAAAAATCTTTGAGACCCTAGTAAATCTGTAAGTGCAGCCACCAAAAGGCCAACTGGATCAAAGTCTACAAGGCTTGTTTCATATCACTGAATTATTTATCTTGTTTCTACCAGCATATTCTGATTAGTAACTACAGCATTTAATGTCAATCAAAGAGCACCTGAGAGCAAAAGACTTGTTTAATTTGAAACAAACAAGAAATATGGGCAAAGACAAATAACCTTCCTCATTGTCAGTTCCAACAAAAAAACTGCAATTCCTTCATCTCCTCAACACAGCATTTCAGGTTTACTCTTGTATTTACATGTTTCTTTGTAAAACCTGAGACTCAAATGATTTCTGGAGTTGCATGACTTCAGGCAGGTGCCTGCAACAGAACAGATTCCCCACTAGTGAACTACTCAGTGCTCTTACTGTGTAAAAACCTTGTTGCTAAATATTTGTAAAGCAAGCATAAACATGCCTCAGGCTGACACTTGCTTATAGGCTTGTGTGACTGAGTATTTATGGAAGCACATCAAGGAAATTAGACCCTTGACTAGTGTCCAAACAGGTGAATTTGCTGCTTAATTTTGTGCTGGGTGGCCTGCTCTAAGATTTTTGTTTCTAGTATTGCTTGAAACTCTTGGCAACAGCACCAGGTTCTACCCCAGATGTTCCTGTAGGCAAGAAAATACTGACAAATGTAGGCATATGATCTCAGCAGTAAGTATCATTTGCCAATACCTGTCTGGAAATGCATATTGGGAGATACAGTTTTGCTGCTGTCCCTGAAGCAGGTAGCACGGTATTGACGTTTATCATGTGTCTTGTCAAGCAATCACAATTGGGCCTCTTCCACTTTCTGCTTTCAGGGAGGAGGAGGGAAGAGAAAATCTATTCCTACATCAAAGAAAATGATTGTCTCTTCAAGAAAAACCAATCAGCCAATACAAATTTTCTAGAAAAGCTCTAAGCCATCCATTGCACTATTCAGTTATATGTAAGTAAGTGAGAATCAATCCTTCCCTTTTCCTTCTCCATCCCCAAAGGCAGGGTCCCATTCAGAATAAGCTTGGATTTTCATTATTACTGAAAGAGACTGAAGCTAAAGCATACAGTAGGAAAGAACTTCTACATAACGTAGTTGTATTGGGACTTTTTGGGAATACCTTGGTTATGATCTTATCTCTATGTAATCAAGTGGCAGTGATGAATCACTAGTTTGCCTAGTGGAGATTAATTGGATGAAAATCCTAATCAATAGTACTAAACAAAAATGTCTATCTGAAATGTTAAAGATTTAATACAAGTTATATCTTTACACAATATTTTTATGTTTTAGCAGATCAGCAATTCCATTAAAATTTGCTAATTTAGTATCTCAGATTATAAAAAAAAGTTATTGAAATTCTAGTATTTTATACAAACAGGGCTCTTTATGTGGGAGTTTTATTATCTAGATGTGAGAGCTGCACAGATTGACACACAGTTGCTTTAGCAAAACTAGAGCTGCAGAACACTTACCATCTTGCAGAGGTGTGATCACATCTTCTCCTAGGCATGTACTTATTTTAATGGAAGAACAAGTCAAAAGGGCTAAACCAGCAACAGCAATGAACTTGTTCTGCTGCCCGTTCCAGTCAGTGAGTGATTTAAATCTTTAGCCTTCAAGTAGGGAAAACAAATCACTGTGTACTTTTTCTCTAACATAACTGCCAGATTCCTATTAATATTTAAATATACTTACACAAGTATAGGCTAGTTTTCTGAAGAGGTCATCACTGCTGCAGTGTCCTTGTGTGCCTTGTAACAGTGTGCAGCTGCAGAAAGGTGAATTCCTATGCCACTTCTGTGACTGTTTCATAAGCAGAGGTAGGAAACAGTAGGAACGTGAAAGGTTGAGATCTGGATTTCTTGCACAGTAATTGACTCAAAATGAGGGTGATCAAGAGAGAACTATTACTGCAAGTTGAAAGTGTCACTTAAAATTCCTGTAAAAAACAGAAATCAAATTCATGAGTTTAGTACCTTAGAGAAAAGGCTGCATTTCAACTTTGTGAAGCCTCAGAAAGATCTAATAATACCGCTTTGATCCCTAGAGGGCCAAACCTTTCAAACGAAAAAAGTGTTATGAAAATGTTCTGTCATAAAATATTAAAAGAAATATCACTGAATTTGCTTGTATTAAAAATATCTCCTCTACAAGCAACAACTGAATAAAATGCTAATTATAAATATTTTGGTATTCATTCTGAAAAGGATTTCAGCCTTTATAAAGCATGCCGTAGTTTAGTCTGATTAGTTTTAAGTAAAACCTGTGTACATTTAGCCTTCTGTGAATAAAGTCACTACAGGATGCAAATCTATCGTAAAGAATTTTAAAAAGTATGAAGTTTGGGTGCAGAAATCAGACCTATAAAATTTCAGAGAAGATGTTACAAAGTTATGATGAAGACACAGCATATTTAATAATACAAAAATAGTACAGCACAGTACTGGTTTTTTGCTGACCATGCCTTTAGTTGCACTATGTTTCACCTCACTTCCAAAGTAAGCAGGTGACTACAAGGAAAATTAAAATGCAAGAGAAGTGTTTTCTGGACAGATCACTTTTTCTGGACACACAAATTCTAATTTTTGAATTTAATCTAATAAGGTGGCTTTGTGTGTTGTCTTAGAGCTCCTGGCATATGTCTATTGTTTTTCTGACTCTTGAGTGTATTGTAAAGAGGGTTTATATACACCTGTAAGACAAGTAGACTTCTTTTGGTTTGAAATACTTAGACTTCAAACACTTCTGAATAAACTTATACAAGCTGATGGTCTGCTGACTTAAGGCAATCCTTTGTTATTTTTTATGCAGTGCACTTGCAGACATAACTTTATAACCATTTAGCAAACAATTTTGGTATTAGTCAACTTAAAATAAATTACATGAACAGCAACTGTTTTCCTCTTCATCCCTTCCCTGGTGACAACCTCATAACCAAATTAGAAATAATTTAGATATCCCCTTATTTTTGCAGAAAGACCAGCAAGTGGTTAAATTTGAGTTGAATGTTTTCACGTTTCCCAACTTGACTACCTGAAATAAGTTCTGGCTTCCTCTAAAGTTTGCATGGTTCTGCAGTTATTCAGCTCTTTCCTGTCCGCTCTTACCTTCTCAGTGTCCTTAAGGTGTCTTGCAGGTAAAATTGAGTTGCTTTGGGTGTCCATTGTCGGCTGCCAGGCAGCGAGGGTGTGTGTTAGAGAAGTTGGTGTTGAACCTGCCAGCCAAAGCAGGGAAGGTGAGGGCAGCGTCCCCTCCGCTGTGCGATGCTCAGGTGAGTGCAGTAGGGTGTACAGGTACTTGTTTGTACAGTGGTGCCTGTATCACCTCCCACTTGGTGTTCTTAAAGTGGCACAAGCCTTTCCAAAGAAAGGGTGAAGCCTTGACCGCAGTTTGCTTAGGATCAGCAAAACAATGTTCACACATGCACAAGCTGCTTTAGGAGACAGCCACTTGTAGTGAAAAATGATGGTCCTTTTTTGCCAGGAAACTACTTGGGCTTTCCTTGTAAACCATCTTATTTACTCACAAGTTAATAATCTCATAATAATAATAACCAGTCAGAATCTGAGATATTTAATGAGTAACGCATGCAGCCTTCAGAGCATGAGTGCTGATACCCCTAAGGTTACTGCAGATCCAAGGGGTTCATGCACCCAACTCTCTTCCAGCTGTGTATATATGTTCAACAATCCTTTGCTGCTTACAAGCTTAGCTTCATTTAAATATTTGAAAAATCATGGCTGTGGTCAGGCTGCTGCAATGCCTATTACACAGAGTAAAAAGCACACAGAAAACTTTTCAGAGGCTTTGCTAAGCTGGCTCTGGCTTTGCTCCATGCTTGTGGAGATGGCACTACACAGTTCCTGAGAAATGTCCCTCTTACCTGTACACAGTATTGCATGTGGCACTTGTCTGATGACAAGGAAAGATATAAGGCCAAACTGAAACCTGGGTTAAAAACCTTTTGGTGGGGACATTAAAATCTATGCAACTATCTGTCTTGCAGTGGAGATAACCAAAGGGGTGTATGTTTGCACCTACAGAAAGCAAAGTTCAGACTCCAAGCATGCCCCTTTGGACCTCAAAGTCACCTAAATGACAATATATTTTTTTTAAACTCCTACAAAAACCAGAAAATATAAACTAAGACATTTTTAAGGAAATTATGACCACTAAGGATAATTTTTTTAATGGATATATTTTATAGAATTAAAAAAAAATTCTGAACACTTGTTTTGCGGAAAAAATGTTTTCTACTGTACAAGGTAGAATCAGTAACGCTTTCCCCCAAAACTTGACATGTGACTTCCACCTTTGATGTTTGATACTAATCTTTCATCCATCTTGCCAAAACCAAGCTTCTTTATGAGTTTATTTGCAAGAAATGTGCTTATCCTGATTTTAATCCTACTTAATCCTGGTGGTGGTGTCATTACTCTCACCTTTGGAAGTAGTGTTCTCCATTGGCTGAAAATTGAACGTCACACAGTTTGGCTTGCCAGCAAGCCGGGTGGTCCAGAACATGCACAAGTGCTGGTAAATACATGGTGAATGGTGGCAGTCTTATGAGGCACAGCTAGTATTTAAGGTTAAGATAGGGTGGATTAGGCTTTTAAAATAAGTTCATAAGTGTTTCAGAAAAATAACTTTGAAGTAAAGAGTTGCCAGCCTTGGGGAATCTTGTCTTTGTACAAATCAGATGATGCTGTGCTGCGCTTTCACTCAGATACAGGAAATAAATTAGCTGCGCAAATGTCAAACCAAACTTCTTTCCAGGCCAAGACTGCTGGTTCCAGCCCTGCCTGCTGTCACCAGCATTGCTGGAGGGAGCAGATTCAGGCAGGGTGAGAAATATTTGCTTGCTTTGAGGTTTTAGGGCCTCATCTATTATCACAAGTAGCTGGAGTGTCAGAAGGGGGCCAGCATCTGTAGCTGTAGACCTTTACCCTCTTTCCAGGGAGACCACAGGGGAAAATGCCCAAACATGGAGTGGTGGGGGAACATTTCTGCTGTAGCACATATTCATTAGACTGACACTGAAGGCAGCCACTTTCTTTCACACACCTGCAATTGGCTTGAGATTTTCTAGATGACTCTATGACCCCCTGGAGATAAGCAAGATAGAAGAAAAAAAAAACAACTTACCATGGCTTTAAATGTTTGAGAGGCTCCAACTTCATTCTCAGGCTGATGTTAATCATTGTAAACTTCCTAAACTTTATTAGAACACAATGAGTGGAAAACTACTGTATGAGGTGATGTTTCTGTTCCCATTTCCTCGTGCCTGTGGCAAATTTAGTTTCTCAACAGGAGTCACACAATGCTGAAAACTGGGTGAGCTGCAAAACATTTGCGAGTAAGAATAGAGTTTGAAAGTGAAACAGTGCCTGCGGACTCTAAAGTCCTCATTTCCCTTCTACGTACCTGTTTCAACTGGATTAACATAGCAGCATAACAGTCTGCCTAGGCCTTGCATGATACAGGAATCAGCAGTTTATATTTTGGCTATGTTGTCCAGAAACAAGGCATTAGTTAACAGTTTGTGGCTTTCCTTAAGTCCTGAATAGATGTGTTGGATAAACTGAGGACTTTGCTCACAAAGCTTTTCTCTCTGCACATATTGGGATAACTTTTGTGTTTCCCAGAAGAAGAGAAACAGTCCTATTTAGTATGCATTATAGTGATGAAGGATGTGAATATTGCTGAAATGAATAACTGAGTAACCTGTGGAGGCAGACCACTTGCAGGCACTAAACTGTTCAAGCAGAAAGGTGGCTTGATTTGATGTTAGCCCTGTTGCATTAATCATCCTAAGTAAATACCTGTAAGATAAATTGCTCAGTTTGCAGAGAATAACAGCAAGAATGATTCACAGGTCATGACATCAAGCAGAGGGCTGAACGGAGGCCAGGAAGATCCATGCCTTGTCATAGAACAGGTGCTGAGAACACGTACTCAAAATACTTGAGTAATTGAATTTAAGGCCGTGCAAGAATGTCGTGCACAGGCAGTTGCTGATCTGGAATTACAGTGATATGCATGGCTGTGAAGCTCCAAGCAGCTCCTTTGCTGACTCCTGCATTGACAGCAGCTGTGAGCTCGCCTTCTCTCCCCGCTTAGCTTTGTACTTTGTTCTGTCTCCCTGATACACAGAGTGTGAGATGAGGTGGTCTAGCTCTAGAGCTGGATGTCTCCTTGCTCTGCTCTCCATGACCAGGCTGGAACTAACAAAGTTCATGGGAGAGTGTGGCTCATAGCCAGGTATTTCACTCAGTACATATGGAGGCATGTCTGGATGCTCAACCAGCCTTTGCACTCTGTTGTGGAGCTTATGCAGAGCCTTCATTGTCTAAGCTATGTTGAAATCAGCTGCCCCAGAGGAAGAGAAAAAATTCATACACATCTCTGGATGTGCCTGTTGCACTGCATGACTGTGCATCTAACCTTGAGAATACTTAACTTCAGTAACAAAGCTGTTGAGATAGCATTGTCTTAAATAATCCTCTAACTTGAGCTGGAGGGTACAGACTGAGCAGCTTTTGCAATGAGCACAGAGTATAGACTGGTTCAGAAATGTAGGTATCACCCAAGCTTAGCCTCATGGGAATCTCAATTAGTTTTTGCAAAGCAGCACTGTGGTGCCCACAGATTAGCTGTGTCTGAATTTCCCTACTATCTAGCTTAAAAAAAATTGAACTCACCACGGCTCTACTGATCTCCCCAAGCCACATGGGCTCTGCAACATCTCAGCTCCTGTGTGTTTTCTTCCACGCGCATCCCACATGACATAGGACTTTGGGCTTTTAGTGCTGCTTCCACTTCAAGTCAGGAAAGGGATTAGGAGTTGGTGGTGGGGCTTAAGACAGGTGGCTTCTGGCCACTGCTCTTCAGGTATAAACACCTGCTGACTCTAAAGCTTTCCCATTGGAAATATAAGTGGGTGAGTCCCCTTGTGCTCATAGTGCTGTGTCACTCAGGCTGCACTGCTTATTTCCTATTTTAGGGAATCTGTTACAGGTGAAGATGGCCAGAGATATGCAGGCTGAGCAACAGCAGTTGTAGTAGGAGTGTCTGTAGAGGTAGGTTTTGTGAGGGAAACTTACAGAAAAGGATCAAAATACACACAGCTTTGAGGCTCAGAGGTAAAGGGGTGCTGGAAGATCTTGTGGCTGCAAGTCACTTCAGGTACATGCCCAAGAAATCTTTTTTGCTTTTATAATAAGTCAGCAGGTTAACAGTGCAGTAGGAACCCATAGGCAATCCTGTCAAATTCAGTGAGCAATGAATAATAGAACAGACTAAATGGCCACTGCTCTCATTATAAGTAATTTCCTCTTTACATCTGGCATTTGTTTAAAAGACAAATTAGGCTGGAAAAGAGTGACTTATTTTTCATGCTGCATTATCTGTGTTCACTACCTACAAATGAAGAGAGAAGGGATAGGAAGGCATATTCCAGGGATCCTGCCAGACAGCAGCAGGGAACAGTACTAAAACTGGCAGACAATGAGGCAATTCCAGTTGCACCTTTTGTCATTCCAAGTGCCATCAGTGTACATCTCCACACATCCCTCTATCCCTTTGCCAGAAGGTTCATTTAAATGCCAGTTAGTGTAGTTCAGTTGTGTGCCATTCGGGGACTGGAATTTGCTTGAAATTAGGGATTCCTTTATCCCCAGGTAGGCATAGGTATTAAAACTTTTCACAAAGTACAGAATGGCATCATTCTCTCCCTGGGTTCCTTGGAGTGGCAGTAGACCCTCCTTGCAGCCTCTTTGCATTTTTTCAGTGTAGTATGGAAATCAGCTTTTTTCCCATTGGTAGCAAATATTTTTCCTCCAGATGCTGTTATTTTCTTTTCCAAGTGGAGGACTGCAAGATGAGGTGAAAGCTGTTAAACTTGTTTGTGTTGTTTTGTAGTCACTTTGCTGTCAATTGTAATTCCCACTATTTTTCTCCATAACTTTAGATAAAACCCAGGAAAAGTTAAAGGAGAGGAAAACTTCAAATCAAAGATAAGAAAACAAACAAAAAAACCCCCAACCCCTAAAAGCCAGAAGAACTCTGAAAGGATGAGAGGAGAGGAAAAGGAGAAGAAACTCATAAATATACATGAAATGAAATAGGAGAAGCACAAAAGAAGTTGGAGAAGGGAAGGAAATGAAGATTTCTACATTTGGAAAAAGTATATTGTCATTTTCTTTGAGTCTCTCTGTTCTGTCTAAGCTCTCTGAAATGGTTTACAGTATACAAGGGTATATGGCAGTCCTCAAGTGAGTAGGATCGTACATGTGAACTGGTTGTGACTGTTTTGGTGTATTTTTAGTGTTCAGTTTACTTGTCTGTTAGGAGTGTGAGGTGCCCATGGAGCACTTCTGCATAGGCAGGGATTTTAATCTGAAATTTCTGGCTAGTTTGCACCCATACTTCAGAGCTGTTACCTAGGTGTCTCTCACTAGTTATGAAAAACTAATCCCTGCCCCTCATTTGAGAGTTACCACTCTCCTATCTACCAGTGAGCAAAATATAAATGGAATGTAATAAAACCACAGAAAATGTTGCCTTTTTCCTAAGAAGCCACTTTGTTGCTCATTTTGTTTATGCCCACTAATCCAGCTGCAGCACAAAGGCAGATAAATTATCTCCTTCAAGTCTGGAAATCCAATGTTTTAATTGACAGATGGTATCTCCCATTTCATTATCAAGCAGTGATAATGAAACAAAACCTATGAACAAAACCATCTATTTGTGTTACAATTGGAACCTTGGCTTTCAAGATAAATCAGAGGTAATAATGTGAAATTAATAATAATTTTTAAAATGTTTGTTTGACCTGTTTTAGTTTACTGCTGTGTTATAAATAGGAGATTTTTTCAGACATTGATCTTTGTAAGGACAGGGAACGCATTCCTGGAAACTACCTGCAGAGCAGTGATGTTTATGGGAGACTTGAATCAGCAAACTGAGTTATTCTTCACTCTGTAGTGAAGTGGCAAAAACAAAACACTGGCACTTATGCAGTAGGTTTAGTTGATTTTTAACTGTATCTAGGAATTCTTGACAGAATCTTTCAAGCTCTTCAAGCACTTGATTGCAGCTCTAACCTAACGCCTAGCAATAAGTTTCTTGTGCCATGTGTTATGGAAAAGAGTATCTTTTTCTCTGTGAATTGAACCATTGTGTCATTAAGTAGGAGACATTTAAGCATCTTTATACAGGGAATTAAAAAAGATCTGTTTGTTTTCTATCAAGTAGAGCCCACATCACATTATACATCATAGCACTGAGTTTACAAAACATAAAAATGGAACACAATAGTACATCTAGATAAAAATGGAGATGGTAACTGTATGTACCTTGTACAAATCATTCCTCTATCCCATCTTCAGGCAAACGTGCAAAGCCAGGCTGTAGAGGAATTCCTGCAGGTTAACCTTCAGCATAACATGGGAGCAGGTAACAAGCTACTCCTAGGATTTTATGGAACAACCATGGAGACAGCATTCTTTAAAGCCAAATGTAAAACAGACTGTTTTACTCTTGAGAGTAGAGTCCAGCATTAAAAAAAAATTAAATAGGCAATATTTTAGAATTTTGCTGTCTGGGTTTGAAGTTTTATGTATGTTAGTCTTTGCCTTCAGTGACATGTATGTCATTGATGTAGTTGCAGAGTTAGGTTATTCCAAATAATTAAAATATTTTTCCAATATACTCAGTCTGCTAGTCTATAAGAGTTTAAGCTACAGAGTACAAAACCCCAAACTATCAAAGCTTTTTATTTGTACAGCAGATACCAGCAGATATATGCCATTTTTCCCATGCAAAAAACTATGGTTTCAGTCTTAATTTTACAGGTGAGCAATACACACATGTCTGCATTAATAAGAGAAAGCCATGTTAAGATAAACTGGGGCATGCTGTCTTTATCAATTGGTGTAAGAGGGAAACAATTGTGGATGCTTATTCTTTCATTGTGACATCCATCTTTTAAAGTATTTTCACCTCTGGTGATATCCTCTGTAAAACTAGGTGAAAGTTTTAATAAAAATGTTGAGAGACAAAGAAAAAAAATATAAAATGGAAAGGCTTGTGATACAGAGAATTCAACATAATTTATGCGGAAACTAATTTAAAGATGTTCAACTTACCTAGCAGCTCCAATATGAAATAAGAAAGTCCTATAAATTGTCTAATTTATAGAGCATGTAACTTGAGATTTATCTTGTTACCTACAGGAAATACAAAAAGCATGTAGTATGATTTGAATTTGCATATGAATAGAAATTTAATGAACTTTAACTTGAATGATAAGCAGGAGGTGTTCTCTTCAGGAGGTAAACAATTAAAATGTGAGGAAAATATTTGAGGGTACTTTGTTGATTTGTAGAAACTCTTTCACACATTTAAAAATACCCAGCGCTGGAGCAGAACAAAGCAATTTCTCAATACATATTTGAAATACCTAATGTTTCCACAGAACGGCTGTGCAAATGTTAAATTGTAAATGTCAGTGAAGATAAGCCAGAACAAAGAGATCATCAGTATACACCAGGAACACCACATTATTTTCATTACAGACTGAGGAGTTATCACTGATAATTACTTGAGGTCTTGTAGAATCTCATAATTGTAGCACCAAGGACAAAAAGCAATGGTATATCTGCAGCATATGTAAAGGTAACAGCCACAGAAGTATATGCTTATATAACTTACAGAGTACTTCAGGGGAAATTTATAAATCATAAATAATAGCAGTTTTATCCAACAGGAAAATGACTTTTAAACCAGTCCTGTAAGTACAGAGGCTTCAAGATGCAGATCAATGCTAAAAGGAAATGCATTGCCATGCACTTTAAAATTATTCTCAGCTGAGAGTTGATTTTATCTAATGGAGACTTTTAGGAAAGGAGTTTGAGGCTGTGCTTCAGTTCAAACAAATAATAAGATGTATGGGGTCACATCATCCTTGTGGTGTCAGGCCAGCAACTTGGTGTTGCAGCAAGGCTGACAGCTGAGTGCTTTGAGATTAGGTGGGAAATGTGAGCAATATCCATATTAGTCTGAGATGGTACTGAATCTAAGCAAGCCTAGATCACCTCCACAGGCACTCTGCATTTGCACCCTGCACCTTCATACTTATCAACTGATGTAGAGTCCTTTGTCATTGGTGGTGTGTCCACAGAAGCCTGATTAATTCCTGCAGCATTGTTTATTGAGTGCCCTGGAAAAGGCACCAGTCCTGTGAAAAATAAATAAGAGGTACCCAGCTGTATGTACCTTGACAGAAGAGAGCTGTTTTAAATTTGCATGAGTAACCTTTGTTTAAATTTTCTTGTTGAATTTAAAGTTTCTTAGCTTTTGGGTGTTTGACTTAATGCTTTTAATGTTCTTTTGGTTGAGGTTTTCTAATTGTTTTATGGAAAAAGAACCTAACAAACTGAAAACATGAGCCCTTAACTGGGGTCCAGATGAGCCCTAGAAAAGGTCACTGGCAGAACCCGAGCTTTTGCATTCTTGGTAAGAACAACTTTAGCACTTCAAATGCATTTGGAAGAAACCACAGGTTAGGTAAGCATGAGAAGCAGTTGAGGCTTGGCCTCTATCAGTGAGTTTCACATGCTGACTGATGGCCTGGGAAACCTGGAGGGAGACAAATGTTTTCTTGTGTGATAGACTACTGAGAAGAAGTTTTTGATTTGATAAACTCTAAACTTTTCTTCTCTTGATTTTCATCAGCATACTGATAAGATGGAGCAAGCTAAAATAGATATTTAGAAATACTTACATTTCTACTGTGCTTGCCTATGATTGCTTAATTGAATAGTCTATATAACTATCATAACTTGAAAACTATTCTCTGATCTTACTTTGAGGTGCATATCCCAGAAGCTCAGCAAGATTCAAGGATACAGATCTGATAGAGAACAAACAATTTTTGAGTATTGAGACAACTTTTCTTCTGTGTTTCCATATCAATCATTAAGAGGTTTTATAATTTCAGTGGTAGTGAAACAAATGGAGGATATTCTAAGAGTAGGTTCAGTATTGCACAATGTAGGCAGGTAAATGCAAAACATGACAAGGACAAAAGCTGGTCAATACTGCTTTCTTAGCTGCTTCAAGAAATACAGACGCTAGAGTTAAATTTCAGTTTATGAAAGTGGGTGTGTGTTTCTTCCATGAGCCTGTTTGTTAACCTTTCCTTTGTTTACTTAACCTCCTGAAAGTTGGTTTTTTTTTCTTCTTCATAATGCTGGTCACACCTGCGATAACCTTGAAAATTATTTTCTTATTCTCTCATTTTGTGGCCCCAATGGCCCCAACCCCACTTATATTTCCTGTTTACGTTGTTATCATGCTGTTCTTCTGTTGTTACCATCCTACCTTGTTATAACCTTGTCCTGTGCTTTCTGCATTTCCTTTTCTCTTCCAAATCATTGTCACAGTGTCCCCAACAGCTCCCTTATGCCTGAGAATATCAGGAAGAGCATAGAGGTGTCTCCCCTTCTCAGAGAAGGGCTGAAGATGAGCTTTAAAAACAGGAAGCAAAGAATTCAGCAAGTTATGGACACCTGGGATGGCAAACTGGGATGGTGCTTTTTTTCAACTGAGCAGCATTTTAGAGCAGAAAGTCTTAATCTTACTTGTAGACAGTGTGATTGGTGCTCATAAATGCTACCACCATCCTGCTCCACTGACTTAAGTTACATGCGAAGGATAGGTGTGGAGGTCACTAGATGTCTCTGATATGTCACTTGGTGCAGTTCAGCTGAAAGACACAGAGTCTTGTGTTTATAACAAATAGAAAGCAAGACAATGTCTCTTTAATAGCTGTTAATAGCAAAATAGCATTCTAATGGGAGAAAGAATAAATCACCTCATGTTTATGAACCAGGTGAAACTATTATTCCATGTATATCTGCAGAAGAAGGTTAACTTGTTCACTGTAGTCTTTACTACCGTAATTATCACTGTTGCAGCCCCCTCAAGGGTTAAGGTGCCCTTGCTGTACAGCTCCTTTTGACTCCTGAGCTACAAGGGCAGAGATGGGTGAAAGTTTCATTCCACGTTTACCTGGCTTCACACCTGGCTTACCAACCCGTGAACCAAATTCTTCCCTGGTTTCGTAATGGGGACTTCAACTTGAATTCAAGTCCCTTATCATTTTTAAAAGTGCTACTCTAATATCCAAGCATCCTTGATTATGCTTTAAACCCAGGTATGTTTGTGTAATTGCAGGTTAATCTGATTTTATAACAGTACATTTCAACATCTGATAATGAAAATCACTTACAATCTGACACTCTCAGAGGTCCAAACATGTCTGTTATACCATTACACAACACTCCCACAAACATTGTTTTCTTCTGGTTCATAAGAGTTGTAATAGGGCCATTAGTCTTTCTACTGCTTCTCAGTGTGATTTCAAAACCAGCTAACAAATTTCCTGGTAGCAAATATTTCTTCCTCTATTTGCACTTATTGTTCTTCTAAAGAAAACCTGCAAATAAATGTCAAGTTGTAATTTAACTTTACCCTACTTTGTGTTTGCAGGACTGCTAGGATGTTGCGGTATTTTTTTACCCTGTATGTTCTTTTCACTGGAAAAGAACAGAGGAATAAGATAAATATTCTTCTTCAAATTTTTTTTTTAATTTAAATAAAAGAAGCACTAGTCACAATTTATAAAATATAAGGTAGCCCTGCCAGCCTATGTCACATCCTACCAGTTACTATGTTCACACAAGGTTGAATTTGAATGCCGTTTTTCCAAGAATCATGGGGGTTGGTGTTTTTTTAATCAAATTTTTACAAAAATCAGGAAGCTATGGAGAAATTCTTATTTTCTGTAATTGAAAATCTATTTCTTTACATGTAGTAGGAATTAATGTGGGCAGGGAGAGGTTTCTGAGTGCTTAAAATTGCTAATAGTATTTCTAAGCTAAAACACCTAATTAAATTATACAGTCATTAAAAAAGATATCACTATAGACTAGAGAGAAATATCTTTGAAATAAATATCCGTAATTTTTATGGCCAGACAAAACTCTTGTTGCTAAATATCCTGTAATAACTGTTGTATTTATTTTTTCTTATGTGATATGCCATCCGATTGCTTCAGAAGGGACTGAGTATTTGTGAAGTTTTAATTTGTACTCAGATCTTCATTCTCAAAATTTGCTTTTTATGGCATTTAAGAAGTTATTTTCTGAATTAAAGATTTTACTGTTAAGATTGCTTTTTTGTAGCAAATTATTACAAATTAAGAAAAAAAGACTAAACTGGATTTTTCCTAGTCTGGTCATTATGCATCAGGGATTATTTTTGCTCTTTACATTTTTAAGGAAAGATTTTATCAAGCTTATTTATCCTATAATAACAGAACAGAGAAACAGTTTTTTCTGTTTATTCTTGTGCCTGATCTCTCTGTCCATTAAAAAACAAATCCATTAATGCATAAATGCAGAATTTGGATCTTTCACAAAAAATAGACTGAAATGCTTTTAAGTGTTTTAAACAGTATTTGATGGTTTAAACTGATGGAATTATACACACACATGCGCCATCTTAAAGAACAAAATAATGATTTCTGGATACTTTTCTGTTCCTATGCAGAACTGCAAAGAATAATCAAGTAATGTTCTATGGACTACCTACCTACCTTCACCAGGATTTTAATTACCACATATAAATATCATGAGCTACAAAATATCTATGGAAATCTATGTAAATAAATATGTAAATGGTTCAGACAATAAAAGGTCATTTTAGTAGAGTAATAATTTTTTTGTCTCTCTCCAACATGATGCCTCCTTATGTCAGGTAATCATCTTGCTTTAACAAAGAATCTGAATGGCTGAAAGACCCAAAAATTGCTGGCAAGGTCTACTCGGTAAAATACTAATAATTAAAATACAGGAGGTAGAGGTAAAACTTAATTCTCTTTCTAGCAGATTTAGTGCAGCTGGTCAAAGCTAAGTCTAGGAAAATTAGAAGGTATTTAGTTTAGCCTTATCTTTCCTCAAAGTAACCTGAGACTCAGAATTTTATGTCATGGCATGATCTCTTCCCTTCCCATTTGAAATTTTTAGACAAAATGGTCATAGGTCTCAAAGGAAGCTATTTTGTAAAGCAGGTTCACACTTTCAAATCTACACATGGTACTAGGTGTACTTTTCCCATTTCAAAGTCCCTGTCCACTCCCACATCAGCTGGAGTGCTGTATGCAATGCTGGACATGAATCCTTTACTGCCAAAAGTATCCCCTTATCTCCTCTTGTCTGAATATGCTAAAGCTTTCCTACTTGACAGGGCTTGAAATGACCATGTGAATAGATCCCATTTCTTCCTCAGTGCAGGCTAGGGACAAGGGACAGCACTGCCCAGAGTCAAGTCCAGGTTCCTATGGGCTCCTGCACAGCCAAATGTTGGGGAGGAGAAGATGAAGTATAAGTGTTTATGCATGTATTTTAACTCTAGTGCCACTTATTTTTTTTTTCCCCTCAGTTGGTGTGAGCCCCGGCCTTCCTCATGGCAAGGTAAGTGTATGAGAATTTGCTACTTGTGGTAATTCAGTGAGCTCTCACTGCTCACCAGCTACCCAAACTAGTGAAAAGAAATTCTAGCGGATTTGAGACATGGTCTGTGTGTGTATTTGCTTGGCATTACAGCAGCAGAGAAATAGCTTGCGTCTGAACTGATTGAACTTTCAATCTTATCTGCTTCCCCCAAATAGTATGTGGTTGTTCAGTGGTTTGAGAGAAGACAGGTGGCCTTCTAATACAGCAATCATCATAGTTTTATGAGGGAATGGGATGTTTCAGCAACAGAATGGAATCTTTAGTATTTTTATAAAACAGAAGTTTTATAAAATTTTATAT
>NW_010173687.1:0-2156 GCF_000695765.1 Mesitornis unicolor | reverse complement strand
CCATCTGTCTGGAATACTAGCAGCGGGTACTTGTCCGTCGGGTGCACCAGGTTGGGCAGTGCCCTGGTGATATCCCTGATCTGGGCTCTGGGCAGACTACAGACTTCCCTATGTTGAGGGTCAGGTCTGCATATTGGGCCCTCTGTCCCTTTCAGAAGGGAATTGCCCACTACAATTACCCTTCTTTCCTTCTTATCAGAGGCAGTCCTGAGGCGTGGAGTCGGTTGCCTCTTCCTGCACGACTGTTTAGCTAAACAAGGAAGATGAAAAATTTTGTGGAGATCTTTCTATATCAGCAAAGAAAATCAATATAAAATACAGACCAAAGTACCATTTTAGCCTTCCTTCTGCTCTTTAGCTCATTTATTTCTCCCCATAGTACATCCTACTGGCTAAATATGGAGAAATACAACACAACGATGATGATAAAAGGAAACATACTGTGTATCCAGGCACCTTACTGATCGCTAATGTTGGCTTTGTAATCTAACACTAATGACAAAAAAAGAAAGTTGATAAGTCTGAAACAGTATATGTCCAAGCTATTGTGAGTAAAGAACCTATACGTTTGAGAAATGTGCAAGTTACATCTGTGTTTAGGACTGTCTACAATTTCTTTTACTATACACTTTTTTCATAAGTATTTTAAGAATGGAGAGAACAAACATATTCTTAACAGACAGGGTAGAGCAACTGATAAACTCCATGGCTTTGAGCTTTAGTTCATACAGTCAGTTGTGCAAGAAATTATTTTCATAAACACATTACGCTCTCATTAGATGTGAAGTTTTTAAAATGGAAATGTGAAGATTATTCAAATACAGAACAGATACAGCCATTACATGTAGCTAAAAGTTTCAGTACTACAGTTTGTCATAAGAAGTTAGCAACAGGAATCAGAAAGACTGCATTGAGATCAATAATCTTTCACCTTCCTGTGAAAAATATATGCACAAATATTCCCTTACATGATTGTCTGAACTGACAAATTAGTCAGATATTTAGCGTAGTAGAAAAGACAGGGAAGTAGAGAATTAATATTGTCTCATATAAACAAAACTAGTGGTTAGACCATTCATCACAACAAAGTCCAAGATTACAATTTAAGAAAGCATGAGTACTAAGCAAGAAGCAACCTGCATCACACAAAATAGCCTAGGCCAGCACTTACTGTTGGAGGGAAGTCTGGACCTTCAGTGCTGATATTCCAGAAGGTCCTTTCCACAACTATAATATAATAAAAGAAAATAATAACTTACTGAATGCAATTATGCCTCTCCCTTCTGAATTGCTAATAGTATGGATATTAGCAATAGTTTCAAAAGCAGAGAGCTATGTAAGCAAAAATCCTGTACTAACCATCTCACTTACTGAGATTTCAAGAAAAGAGGAAAATCATTAGGTTGTTTTAAAGATATGTTTACGGTGAAATTCATGTGCCCTAAGTTTCAATAACTAAACTTTGGTTCTGCCTAGTCCTGCAGCAGTAGCATGATGATATAATTCACCTCTCTTCCTTTGCTGTGAAGTCAAGACTATCTTAAAATTTGACATTATTCCTTGATTAATGACAATAATGCATTGAAAGACTTCTGGCTTGATTAAGGTATGTTTTGAAATTAATTTTAAGAAAAAAAATATATCAGTGATACAGAGTAGAAAAAAGCATGGTCACTTAAAGATAGTTCACTCACAATAATAAGGTTTTTATTTTCCAAATAAGTTATTCACCATCACTCTCTGTCACACTTTACAGTGAGTGTAAGTACTCCACCTTCAGAAATATTCTTAGAAAATGGAAGCCATGAATAATTTCCTAAAACCTCTGAGACAGAAACAATAATTTATTTAATTAAACACAGTGGGAAACAATACATGTAATATGTCCATCTGAAGGGTCATCTTTATATCATCTACTTTCTAGGTAGTATGAATGTCATCTAGACAATATTTTTTTTATATTCCTTTAATCCAGTAAAACCCAGACTTTTGTTAAACTCATTTGTATCAACTATTGGATATTTATCTTACAAACATAAATCTTCTATGTGCAGTTTTTAAAATACCTTCTATAGGGCTAAATTGTCACCATTTTCTCATTTTTTGAATAATGAAGATGTCTTCATTACAGAATCACAGAACCACAGAATGTTAGG
>NW_010173686.1:0-9779 GCF_000695765.1 Mesitornis unicolor | reverse complement strand
ATTCTGTGATTCTGTGATTCTGTGAAATTCTAACTGCATTAAGCCACCAAGGGCTGAAATAACTAGCATTTTCAAATGTACTTGGATGTCTTGGCTATAATCTCAGTGACCAAGTCATAGAATGAAGTTATCAAAACTTTCTCTTCACCTTGACAGTGCCTACCTTTCCATTAGCTGGATTACTTTGAACTCTCTCATTCTGGCTGTCCTCAGAAGTCTTGTCAGTCTTCTTAATGCCTGGCTCTTGCTTGTACCCATTCTGGTTTTGGAAATAAGACAGCACTGTACCTAAAGGGCTCCAGTTCGCAGGTCTGATTGGAGCATCCCTAATGCATCTCTGTAAGTTTGATGTTGGCATGAAATATTAGCAGTTTTATCCAAAAGCAGGGCCAGACTGGGGCAATATGTCGGGTTTGTTGGGGATGACTGCATTTTTGTGTGGCATAGTGAGAGTTTTGAATCTAGCTTGAGTAGTAAGACTTTTGTCCTGCTAAGGTTGTGGCAGAAGAGAATTGGAAAGCCATTGAGCCAGAAAGTGGGCCTTTTCTGCCAGTGGTGAAAACGTGTCCTGCAGAAAAAGGAATTTGGTTCTGATGACTTTTCTACGAAGACATTCTGTATTTATTCACAGACTCTGTAATCTAAAATGCATAAAGAGTGCCTGCAGAAAGCCTGACTCCTGTCTTTGTGTTACTGTGTGTACTTTGTGTACACACACAAAGTACTTTGTACTTTGTTACTTTGTGTTAATGTGTGTACTGAGGTGTATAGGTGAGGTTTATCTACCAAGGGATGAGAAGATAGGAGAGACTTAGTCCTCCTCTTCTGCTTCTCCACATAGCACTGAAGCTATTGATGTTCCTAGGCCTTTTAGAGAAGGTTCATTTCTGTGCTGGAAAGACAAGTGGTACTGGTTTTGAAGAAATACGTTGGATTAAGGCCACTCACAAACTGAAATGCTATGACCTGGTCCAAATCCTCTTATGACCCAGCACTGCAGAGAGAAGTTCCAGCTATGGTATGCAAACACTGTGACTGCATTTTAACAATGTGATGCATGTTCCCATATCACATTAGCAGCTATTTAGAAGGAACTATGGGCCTTTTCTTTGTGTGTACCTGAATGAAATTTCTTTTACAACTGAAGGCAGTGAGGGTTTTGAAAATCAGTGGAGGTGGGTACACCAATGCTTAAGATTAAAATTCATAATGTAAGTGTTGAGTATGCCATGTTCTGGCTCTTACCTAACTACATGAGCTAGGTCTGATTTCTTTTAAAACTATAGATCTGTTTCATTTATTAACTGCTTTCTAACCTGGGCCTGGGTATATCTTTGTATGAGATTGTATGAACTGAACTAGTACTCAGCCTCATATTTTGTTAAAAGTTGTGTTTTCTAAAAAAGATGCTATGAAAACAATACCTCATGTGCTCTTTACTGTCTGAAATAATTGATTGCTTGCACTCTGGGAGCTATATTCTCTCTGGCTACTGTACATTTATTAGAAACTCAGACAGTCACAGAGGCAGCCCCAGATGATAATGCTTCTATGTTACTTGTATTGATTTGGATCCTTGGGTCTTGTACAGAAATTGCTGACCAGTATCAAAATTCTTAAACCATCACACTATCATTAAGAGTTTTCAGTCTCTCATCATGTTTATAACGGCTGTAATAACAGACTGTGCCTTTCTCCTGTTTATTTCTGACAGACTGCTGTAAAAATTGCTCACAAAAATCTACTCTGTCTGTCACACTAGTCTTGTTTACAAGACTGTCCACCTCGGCTATCATGTATTAATTGAGGAAATTACAGCAGGCCCCACTGACGTGATGTTCAGAATAAAAAAAAAAACGCATCTGTGTTGCATAAAGGAGTAGACTTGTATTCCATTACTGCAGGAAGAAAAGAAGAAAAGGTTGTTACAGGCAACATTATTGATGTCTGAGATTTTGTCAGAAATATTAGCAAGGTCCTAGTGAAATAAAAGCAAATCTATTATG
The DNA here is from genome assembly GCF_000695765.1 of Mesitornis unicolor. Classification (NCBI taxonomy): domain Eukaryota; kingdom Metazoa; phylum Chordata; class Aves; order Mesitornithiformes; family Mesitornithidae; genus Mesitornis; species Mesitornis unicolor. The sequence continues at coordinate 7,773 of NW_010173686.1, read as the reverse complement.
GCTAGGTCAAAGGGATCCAGATAGCCAGCTGCTAAGGTGTGTTAACAGAGATGATATTTCAGGAAGCTGACCACAGAACACCACTTCCGAATGCTGCTACCTGAGTTTATCTAATAAGACAACAGAAGTCTCCTTGTGGCTCACTGCACACAGGACATATCCAGATAACAATGCTGAGCTGGCTCTATGGCAAGAGTTTCTATTTAAGCCACATGCAGCATCTGTCAAAAGCTAAGAATGCACTGAGAAAGACAAGTTAAACGTAACTTATGTGCAGTCAATACTGTTCAATGCATGGGCTACTTTTTATGGTATATAAAATGTTTTAAACTTCAGAAAGTTCTGCAAATGTTTAGTGTACTTTCCTAGGTGAGTTGATAGGTTCATGGTGGAGCAGATTGCAGAGGAGGTGATGTCTGCAATCCTGTCCAAGTAAAAGTTGTGATCCATCAAGGGTTAATTTTATATTGAAAAGAAGGAAAATATTAAGTGAATATAGTTGGAGAATAAAAAATTAGCAAAACTAATTATAATTGAAGTGATGTCCATAAGGTAAGAAGTGTGCATGAAAGGTAAATCATTTTCTAAACAAAATCAAAGTCTAAAGCCACAAAGAATGAGTTGTAAACAAGATACGCAAGGGAGTGTACATTACAAAGAAAGCTAGATGTATACTGCAATCATTTTTGTTACTGGTTATCTTTAGAGCATGTTTCTTCCAGCCCCTTACTTTAAGACTAAGGACATCAAGAAGTCTTTTCATTCTTCTGCTGTTCACATACATCACGTGACAGAGTCAGAGTATAAATCCGTGAACTTAACTTACACTGCTTGCATGGAAATGGTAAATCAGAACAAAATAAGTCTCCAGAGAGACTACTGGGACTTCTGCATGTGCTTAAGAAGCCCTGGTGCTGAGCAGTGCTTCTTGACAGTCTGCAAGATAGTGAGGTTGGAGTTCTTCCAGCAGCTTTAGGTATAGAGACTCTTCAATAGGCACAATTGAAGACTTCTTTGCAAGAAGTAGATGAGAGGCATCTGTCAGTGGAATACCTGGATGGAGCTAACATGTTTATTTTATTGTACCCTTTCAGTATATAAAAGGAGCTTATAAGAAAGATGGAGAAAGACATTTTACCAAGGCCTATAGTGACGGGACAAGAGGCAACTGTTTTAATTTAGATTGGGCATAAAGAAGAATTTCTTTACAATGACAGTGAAGAGACACTGGAACAGTTTGTCCAGTTGTGGAAGTTGTGGATTCCCCATCATTGGAATTGTTCAAAGTCAGTTTGGATGGGTATCTGAGCAACCTGGCCTAGTGAAAGGTGTCCCTGCCCATGGCAGGGGAGCAGATTAGATGATTTTTTACGGTCACTTCCAAACCAAAGCATTCTACGATTCTGTGATTCTATGATTTTCCTCTGGTGCAAAAACCAGTTCATTATGAGTAACACTATGTTTTCTCATGCAGGCATACTCATGTAATTGAATCCTCAGGGCTTTACTTAAACAGTCCTTTCCCAAGTTTAACTTTCATTAGTTTCATTGGGATTTATGGATTCTGAATGCCTCTTGAGCCTTGAGTAGTGCCAGCTTTGGTTGAAAAAGAACTAAAAAGAAATGAAGGACTTACAGATTTACTCCTTAAGGAATTTAATATTTGATGACAAGTAGTTTGTTTTGATGTTGACTGGGTATTATAGATGCCATGGACTCAGGATGAAAATAAAACCTTTAAGCGCGTCAAAGATGAAAGACAAAATTGACCAAATTATAAGCTTCCTTTTTATGCATTTCATAATGTTCAGCTTTAGTTAGCTGTCCCCTTGTCAGCTACTCTGTGTCTGACACAGATATTTTTTGTGGATTTCATGTATTGCCCAGCTTTTCCGAATACATTCTTAGGAGAAATGTAGTATCATTTTCTTTGTTCCAGAGTTTTTTCCAGAATAATTTGCTATAGATGTTCATAATGTTGTTTGCAAACCATGACTGCACAGAGCAGAAGGTCACCTTGAGGAATGGTCAAGGTTAGATGTTTAAATATGAATGTAATAAATGTGAATTCAACCTTCAAAGTGTTGATGAATTTTGAAGAATCTAGTCAAACAGTAGAATCTGGAAGCTACCACTTACAGAACTGTTGAAGATTTCTAAGAAGGAGGTACCACCCTTTTCATTTAATTATATTTAAATTCTTTCTCTGGACAGTTAAGAAAAGGATAGGACTGGGTAGGACTGAAAACTGCACAGAGGAAATAATCTAGAATCATGACAGTAGAATTAAAACATAGATTTTATTTTATTTTATTATTGTACTTTCAATGCTCTCTGTTTCTGACAGGCATCAACTTAATCAGGCATCTTCTCTGTCCACAGGACATTCAACATAATTTACCTTATAAGCTAATTTTTGTGATGTTATTCCAAGTATTGGGAAAAATCACAACAGTTTTTCTATTTGTGTTTTTTTTTTCTAAAAGAATGAGCAGAATTGGACCAATAATGAATAAACTCCAAAATATTAAAATTAAGGTTGTGCTAGTTGTGCTAGTTCAGATACTTATTTCACTTCAAGTAATGAAGCATAGAGGTTATGCTTCTACTTTCTGATTTCATCAAAAAAAGAATTTTATAGTATTTTCACAGCATGTATAGGTAATCAGTGATATAAAAGAAAAAAGGTATGAGATCAGGCAGCATGGTGAAAATTACATCCTCAGTACTTGTCCATTTTATAAGTGTAGTTGTTATCATGAAAGTGAACAGAGATTTGCTCAACTAGCAAGAAACTATTAGGGGAATATATATATAGTGTTCATACGAAGTCCCAATCTTCCAAGACTGATTTAGAAAAGCACTTGTGAAGTGAGTAGTCTATTGACCTCAAGGAAGATGTCCACGTATTTGAAAAGAAGCAAGTGTTTTGCTGCATCAGTTGTATAGTACGTAGAATGAAGATTGCAAGTTGCTGCTGAGGAATAGATTGAGCAGTTTGGGATCAGTACCTATGTCACTACAGTTCTAGTGCTAGATACTTTAAATTCAATTCAATAGTGTCTTTACACATCCTGCCTGTTTAATTATAATTTGAAAACTGCTCATGCATCACTATTTTCAGACTGTACAGAACCATAGCTTAATCATATTAGCAACTGCCTTTGATTTCTCTGTTATAATGGGTACAATTTTGCATAATAGGTCACTTAAATCAGCTTAGATTGCTGCATTGGTTTAGCTGTTGTCACAATATTATCCTAAATATAGATGTAGTTTTAAAATTGTGTTTGCTTGTCCCTGTGGAAGTATGCATTATTTCTCCTATCTTTTCTCAGATGAGATAATTTTGTCTAGGCACATTCAAAGGCACAAAAATTCTACTGACTAATTGTTAAAAAAATCCAGTATTAGAAATATCGAGGAGAGGAGATACCTGCACTATAGAAACAGTTTCTGAAAAATGTTGCTTTTTCACAAAAAGTCTTCTGTACATGCATGGACAATTATGTAATACATATATGTATTTTTTTTTTTTTGATAATGGGGAAGCATGCTAAGTGTTTAATCACCAGGAACATAATACAATATCTGTGGGCATTTTATTAATGTAATTTTTTTCCATCCCACACATCTTCTTTATAAGGCTAGGCAAAACTGAGTATTTTATGTCAGTATGACTACTGCATGAGTTCTATTATATCTTTTTTTATAACAGACAAGCAAGGCTGTTGGTAATATTTGATGTATTGTTTTGTTTATGATGAGGTGTCCCTCTTATGCATGTGTAGAAGAAAACTAAATGTGTATTGCTCTTGAAGATACACTTAATAGTAATTTTAATAAATGCATTTGTTTTCTTTTCACAAGAAGGGTCATAGTCAGCCATAACGGCTCAATGAGGCAGAAGTGTCATTGGTCAGGGAGATTTTTGGAAAGGGAAACTATACAGTGTTAGTTTTCTAGTCTATTTTACTTGTACAATTGACATGTAATCTATCAGTGTCACATTACTTGTGCTTGTAGAACTTTGATATTGGAGACTCAGATCCTGGTCAGTGATAAAGTGGAAGGGCTCCCTGGGGAGTGGAACGCATGAAATGTGTCTGCTTTTCAAGACATCACTGGGAGCAGAGTTAAGTAAATTTGAAATTGCTGTTTAGCATCTTATTAACTAAATGGTCAAAAAGGAGTAATAAAACAGATTTCATAAACTTAATGTTTAAATTAGAGGCTACTCTTGTGCATTGTCCCAGGATTCAGGTTATATCTGTAGATTAGTCTGGTGCTTTTCTTGTGACTAACGAGAAGCAAATAAAGTGTGCCAGTCTTCCTTTTTCTGAACTGCGATGTTTTCCTAAGGATGCAGGCCAGTGTTTTAGGCTATGTTTTATCTTTTCCTGGAGAACATCTTGTTTCTATAGTTACTTTCCCCTAGAGCTAAAATCTGAGTATCTCGTGCAAGGTGTAAAGGTTTCTTTGAGGATGTACATAATTTTAGTAAGGGATGCACAGAAGCTATATAATATTTACTTGAGATTTTTAATGTTACTGAAGATAATTCAGGAGGATCCATGTTACGGATGTATGTTGTAGCGACGACTGAAAAAGCAGAGGAACATATCTTATTTTCAAGTAGCAATTAATTTCTAAGAGTTTCTCTTCATGGACAGAAAATAATGAGTCATATTTAATAAAACATGTTGACAAATAAGCAAATAGAAATAGTCATGTAATTTTGTGGGAGTTTTTTGTGGTTTGGGGTATTATTTGGTTTTTTGGATTGTTTGTTTGTATGGGGTTTTTGTTTGCCTTTTTTTTTATTTCGTTTTTTATTCTTCCTCTTCTCCAGCTTTCCTGCGCAATCTGGCCTTTGAACTCCATATTGATTAACTAGTCTATTTCTGAGGAGCTACCCTTCAGACTGTGGTTCAGGTATTTTGTAGTGTTTTTAAAGACTTCTTCATATCTTTCTCTTATAACATTGCATAACATTCACAAATGATACTGATAGGCAAAATAAGACAAAATCTTTGTGACTCTGGAGAACTAAATCAGAATCAAAAGATACCACATCAGATTTAATGATAGTTCAAAACAAGATACTCTTCGGGAACTCTGGATTAACAAGTGACTCAGGATTATTGCAACATGCCGTGACCTACTGACCCTCCCTAAAAAAACCAGCATGATGTCTTCACCTCCACTGCCACTTCCTGCTTTATCATCTTTCCAAATATATATTTTCTCTATTTTTATCAGTAGGCATTTAAAATTATTTAAAGAATTACTAGCTGAGGGCAAGAAGTTATCTGTAAGCATGCATTTTGAGGTTATTTTTATCCAGTTGAAAGCTCATTAAGAATCTCACCACTAATGTCTTGCAATAGATTCCTAATTACACAGAATAACATCATTATCATATTACTTAATCAAAAAAAAGTAAATCAAAGTAGACACTTAAGGTCAGGCTTTAGTCCTGTAATCACTTACGTACCCTGATGACCCTGATTATGATGTTTGTTTACTTTGGATGAATGCTTTGTTTCCACAATGTAAATGGAGAAGCCAGTGGATTGTTATTTCCAATAAATTCATTTCCAGTTTACGCAGACAAAGAGTAAATGCTGTTAATGCTTTGTGGGTATAGTAAGATTTCATGCCCCATATATCCACCTGTACTCTGTTGGCACTGGCCCTCCACCATCACCACCTTCTGTTACACCACAGAACCAGAAGCCTCCACAAGGCTGGATATATTGTAGTGCCTTTTGGAGGAACTTGGTCTGTCTCTGCCTCAGAGGTAGGCACATTGGTGTCAGAAGGCTGGAGCCCCCTTTTTCCTGACATTCAGCTTAAGTCCTCATTCTGAGCATCCTAGGGAGAAGCTTAGGTAAAGCAAGACCTGCAAGGTAATATGTCCTTCCTCCATATGGACTTCCCCTGAGACCATTAAGCCCTTGTGATATACATATAAGACACAGAATAGTTTTCATCCGTATGAAAAGACCAGCATTAGAGTATGTGTTAAATCATTAATACCTTGTGTAGTTAAAATATTTATAATGTGTTTTTTTAAAAAAACATTCTTTCCCCCTGGGTTGCTTTGCAGGTCAAACTTGTACTGAGGACTGTGGTTAATAAAGTTTAGACCAAGCTAAGAGCTCCAGAACCACTCCTAACTCAAAGAAAATTTAAGCAATACTGCTAATAACAATTCCTTAGATGCTTTATGCAACACGTACCAACAAGGGCATGATGGTCTATGTGGAAAGAAAAACTACTAAAATCTGTTTGAAAGTTTTATATATGCATGGATTATGATGGAATGTTGAAAGGAACAATCTCCAGGGAGCTCTTCAGGTAAAAGAGAGTAGCTGGGGCTGCTCAAGTTGCCTCAGGGTGCAGTTGCTTTTCTCAAAACCACTATACGTGCAGAGGATCTTTCATCTGAAACTTCCATAAATTCTATTATGTTGATGGTTTTCATTTATCTGACGACCAGTATTCATGGGTGCTATGAAACTATGAAAATTCAAGATATTCTAGTGGCCAAGGATAAGAAACAGCAGAAGATTCATCTGACAGTAAGAATTACACTATTTAAATTTTTTGAAGGCTGTTATATGTAAAGTATAGGAAGTTCTCCAGAGTTTAATTTTTTGTTCAGGAGTTTCTTCAAGACCCATATAAAATGAGTTAAGTTCTGCAATTATTAATCACAACAAGGAGCAGATACTCATTAAAAAGGATATTTTGAATCCCATGAGACCACTCAAACAGGTTTGTGGGTGAAAAGCACCCCCCGCAAAACTAACAGCTTGCTGAATTTTATTTAATATTAATATTATTTAATACTGATTAAATGGCACTTTTTTGTACATATTAGAGGTTAGTGATTGTGGCCATGTAAAGAATTTGCAGGGAATTTGTGATAAAGGTTAAGCTGAACGAAGCAGAATTTTAATAATGTGAACATATATGTGCTTGCTTCAGAACACACACAAATAGAACTTTAAATAGAACTTTTAAAGGATAAGATAAATATTAACTAAATTCTACAATTTTTACTAAATTTTATTTTATTCTTATTAGTACAACAAAAATTTTCCTTCCACACCACAATAGATTGTCTCACACACTCCCTGGGTTGTGTGCATCCCATTTTGGAGATAGAGAAAGAAAAGCGAGCCAAGGTACAATTTAGACTGGGATCTTAGAGTTAAAAATTTGTAAGCTATCATGTTTCCAGGTTTTCCAGCCCCAGTAACACTGTTTTGGCATCACCTTGCTAACTTTGTACAAAGGGGGCAGTGTAGACAGAGCTTTAAAGTGTCTTTATGTGGTATTGGACTTTTTAAACACCTCTAGCACTCTTAATGTAGAATAAGAATATTCACATAGGGAATTATTGTAGAATTGCTACAGCATTTTGGATTCAGAATCTCAGCAATTTTCCAGTAGTCTCCCCTTATGTAAAGCACCATTTTCTTCCACTGGGAGCTCCTAATTCTCTTCTGCCTCTGAGAAAATGTTACCTGTACTTGATGAAATACAGTCATTTGCTCCTGATTCTTTCCATTTATTTCTTCAATGCACCATTATAATCTATGATACTGAAAAGAACATTAGAAGCAACAACTTAGGCTCTGAACATTGTACAGCTGACATAACTAGTCACACACAGTTCCTTTCAAGTTCTGATATGCTTTCAGTCGAGGTTGTTACTGAATTTCATTAACCAGCTGATTTCACAGAATCACAGAATCACAG
>NW_010173685.1:0-2458 GCF_000695765.1 Mesitornis unicolor | reverse complement strand
TAAGCTTAAGTTGTGGTCAGGGCCGACCAAGTCCAGCTGGGCAAGGCGGGGGTCACGCCACCTGCACCTGGGGCCATGCTGGTCAGGGCCAGTGCCAGAGAGAGCTAGGCATGCCCTGCATCCCCCTTAAATACATGAATTTGCAGGGGCCCTGATTGGCTTGGCCCTGGTCAGAAGTGGGTCTGACAAAGGCAAAGGGGGAGCTTTTCAGGTAGCTTCTTAAAGGGCCATGTCCATAGCCCTTCCCCCGTTACCAAAAACACAACCAAAAATGCCTCACAGAAAACCCAATACGTTACCAGTTACACATGTCATATCTAATTGCCCGAACAACATTAAAAAAACAGCCCCATGGAATTACTGAGGCAAGATATTACACAAAACCAAACATTAACAAGATTTCATCTAGAATACTATGGGTTTTATGAGTCCAGATGCACACAGTGTACGAATTACCAACATGTAGACAGGAAAATAAGAGGATATTGTGACTGACACCGCACATGTATCTTCAACATAGGAGGGCACAACTTTGGATCAGAAGCAGGAAAAGGAGAGGAAATAATTTGTTAAACAATCACATCATGGGATTTGGGATTACACCTTCAGCCCCATCTGGAAAGTTTCAAACAGAAATACAGGCATTTTCACTACATAACACATAGATAACACCTCTGAAGTTTCCCAGAAATGATGTGCAGTGATTCTGTCATGTCCAGAACACACAGATCTTACTGCAGCTGTGCAGACCTCCTGTGTGGCACTCACAGAGCAGCAAGTAGAAAATGTTTTGCACTGGGATTGCTAATAAAGATTCGTAATTATTTCCACACTGGCAAATCTCTGCCTATTGTAAATGACATTTCCAAATGTAGAGATTTGGCTATTTTGTTGCTGCATGTAAATGGTTTAAAACCAGAATCTTAGTACCTTTTATTTTTAAGCGTAACCAGACTTCTGGGAGTGCATGCAACCAACACCAGCAGAAAAGGGCAGTTTCTGCATTCTCACAGGTCTGATGTTTATGTCTTGGAGCCTTGTGTGTAAAGGAAGGAAAAAGGTCTCCTTAAACCCTTCTTTACATCTCTGCGATGGCTTCAACAATCTGACCTTCTGAATTTATCAACCATTGTTAAAAACAGAAAATAAAGAGACAAGCAGAGTAAGGGATCCAGTGTAAGCATAAAGCAAACTTTACATTAACCACCACTTTGGGAAAAGTCTGTAAGACATAACAAAATGAGAAATAAAAAGTTAATAATTGGGTATTTGAATATTAGGAGGAAAGATAATAAGGTCACTAAATAAGCATTCATGCTTGGAGTAAATTATGATACAATTGAAGAATCATAAACTGTGAAGAAAAATAAGGTAATAGAAATTGTGCAGCACTTTCAATAGCCATGTAGAACTAAACTTCAACTGACAACTGGCTATTGTGAACCATCTAATCAAGCATTTACTAATCAAACATTTGATTAGCTGGTGGCATTATGCTTTTTCTCTCATTATTTTGTTGAAAACACAACAAATAGTATATGAAACTAGTGTAAGAATTAAATTTATTATGTATCTCTGATTCATCATGACAAATGTGTGAAATTTCAAACCTTATTCTTAAAAATTTTTATATTTTTACCTACCCAGAGTGATTCTGCCTCAGTGATGCATACAGATCAAGCTCATTGCCTGTTATTTCTCAAAAATCCCAACTAAAATAAAGTGTACAACAGATTTATACTCTATTAGTGGGGTTTCTATACTGAGGTACTTTTCTTAAACGATATGCACTGTAAAAACTCAGCAGTTTCACAGTTCCTTTTTCTTAATTTTTTTTTCCCCAGTGTAAAGCCTAAGGTTGCCATTTTGTAACTGCTTAAAGGTATGTCTTCAGATGGCTGGTGTTTAATAAAAATTATACATCTTTCTGGCTGCGACAAACAAACAAAACCAACTAAAATGTAAAGTTTTGTTTTGATTGTTTTAAACTGGTGAAGGAACCAACAAGGGAAGGCGCTCAACTCGACCTCCTGTTTGTAAACAGGGAAGGCCTTGTGGGCTATGTGAGGGTTGGAGGGCACCTGGGAAACAGTGACCATGAGATGGTGGAATTCTTGGTGCTAGAAGAGGTGAAGAGGGCGGCCAGCAAAACGGCCACACTGGACTTCTGGAGGGCTGACTTTGAACTGTTCAGGAAGTCGGTCAATGAGATCCCTTGGGCGACAGTCCTTGGGGGCAAGGGTGCCCAAGAGGGCTGGGAGGTCCTCAAGAAGGTAATCTTGACAGCGCAAGAGCGAGCTGTCCCTGTGTGCCGGAAATCGAGTCGGCGGGGAAAGAACCCGGCTTGGTTAAACAGCGATGTACGGGTACACATTAAGAGAAAGAAGGAAGCCTACAAATCTTGGAAGAAGGGGCAGGCAAAACCTGCAAAAACTACAGGGATGAAGTGAAATTATGC
>NW_010173684.1:1475-3325 GCF_000695765.1 Mesitornis unicolor | reverse complement strand
CACCTAAACCACGCTGCGATTCTCTTTTTCTCTGAAAAATACCACCCCTTTGAACCCCTCCATAGCAGGTCGGCGTCTCTCCTTTCAACTCGAATCATTATAGCTGAGCTTTTTCCTTCTCCCCTCCCTGCTGGTTCTGCTCGCGAATCCTCACGCTCCCGGAGCATCTCCGGGTGAATTCAACCTCCCAAAACTCAGCGTTTTAGAAAGCAGAGCCTCCGGAGCAGCTCTTTATCTAGGCCATGACATTACCCACGTGCGCCTCGTCAATTATTGAGCGCAGCTTGTAACGCACACCGCATCCACCCCCCTCGTGTACCTGCAGGGCACGGGAGGCACGGAAGCCGACGTCCACTTGTGCCAGTGAGCCCGCAGAACAGATTTCCTCTGCTTTTTCATCCTCGGTATCTTTATTTCTCCAGTTTTTCCTGACTGAAGGAGCTGAACCAACCTCCTCCCCTCCCCGTTTAAAAAACAATCACAGAATCCCAGACCGTCAGGGATTGGAAGGGACCTCCAAAGCTCATCCAGTCCAATCCCCCTGCCAGAGCAGGAACACCCAGATGAGGTTACACAGGAAGGCGTCCAGGCGGGTTTTGAATGTCTGCAGAGAAGGAGACTCCACAACCTCTCTGGGCAGCCTGGGCCAGTGCTCTGTCACCCTCACTGAGAAGAAGTTTCTTCTCCAATTTCAGTGGAACCTCCTGTGTTCCAGTTTGTGTCCGTTACCCCTTGTCCTATCATTGTTTGTCACCAAGAAGAGCCTGGCTCCATCCTCGTGACACTCACCCTTTAAATATTTATAACCATGAATGAGGTCTCCCCTCAGTCTCCTCTTCTGCAAACTAAAGAGCCCCAGCTCCCTCAGCCGCTCCTCAGAAGGGAGATGCTCCACTCCCTCCATCATCTTTGTAGCCCTACGCTGGACTCTCTCCAGCAGTTCCTGTCCTTCTTGAACTGAGGGGCAAATGCGTGAACGAGTTGTTTTGAATCCTCAAGCTGAAAACAAACAAACACCCCCTGCGAGGCATTAATTGGGGGCTTTGTTGTTTGCCTGGGAGCTGAGAAGAAATCTCCCGAAAGGAGAAAGGTTTTGGTTTTTTTTAATCGAGCTTTTCTTTATTTTTGCTGCCGTCTGCTCCCCTGCAGGTCAGATGCAGAAGCCGTTTGAAGACGCCTCCTTCGCGCTGAGGGCCGGCGAGATGAGCGGCCCGGTTTTCACGGAATCAGGGATCCACATCATCCTGCGCACGGAGTGAAGTGCCTTGGCGAGGGGAAGAAAGGAATCGAAACGTTAAAACCACACGAACCGAAACCCCTACTCCAACCCTGCGCTCTCCCAAGTGAACTTCATAGCCGTTTGAAAAACAACAACAACAACAACAGCAACAACAACAACGCTCATTTCATATCTCGATGTCTTCTGTGGCGCCCGAATTTTCACCTGCATGGTTAGCCAAGGGTGAGAACGCCGTCCGAACGAGACAGCAGCATCTTTCATCGACGGAGAGGACGTTAAGATAAAAAAAAAAGAAAAAACCCAACGTTTCTGGCAGGATTTGCCGATGGGAACGGCTTCGGCGGCGCTCCCCGCATCCACCTCGGTAAAGCCGCGGAGCTGTCATCGACGGAGCCGAACTCTGGTGCTCCCCAGGCCCCTCTGCACGTTCGTCCGACCACGCTTCACCCAGAAACGCTCGGGATTTGCTCTGCGACCCGCTCCGGCGCTTTGTAAAGCTTGAATTTCTCCAAAAGCCATCCTTCAGTTGACCCTAAAACCCCCAAAAGCTGAGCCAGCTTAGCCAGGGACACCCGTCCGTAGCGTCCCGTCGCCGCGAGCATCGTCCCCG
>NW_010173684.1:0-1454 GCF_000695765.1 Mesitornis unicolor | reverse complement strand
CCGAGGCCTCTCCCCGCTCCTCCCCGTTGCTTTGACCTCCCCAAACTTGAAGATGCCTTTTTATTTTGGGGAGAGGGTCCGGATCGCGGGCGCCGGAGGCCGAGGAGGAGCCGTGGTCGCGGTCCGGAGGGCGCTGGGCGCTTCCCATCCCCGCTTGGTCCGTCCGGGCGCCGGTGCCGTTCACACGAGCGGGTTTTGGCACGGATAGTTCAGTTTTAGTTAGAAAAGCTGGTTTTTGGGTTTCCTTTCTCCAGCTCCTCTCGATCCGCTCGTGGTTTCAACACTGTACGTCGTCGTCTTTTTGTTTTCCAGTGACGCCGCATTGCTTCTGTTCAGCGAAATAAAAACGGGGAGGGGGGGGGGAAGTAATAAAAGATAAATAAACACAAAATCCCAGCTTTGGTCCAGCTGTATAGTTCCAGTTCTCTGCAGCAGAAAATAAAGCCCTCTCCAATTAAACACTTCAAGGGCTCTGGTATTGATTATTTCTCCTCCTTTGCCATTAGTAGAGATATTGGTTTTATTACAACGAGCGAAATAATTGGGATTTCGTGCTGAGTTGGGGGTTTTTTGGGGTTTTTTTTCAATGTGGCTTGTGTGGTATTAAGCAAAACTTCATTTAAATGTGTCTTAAACCTTAAATTTAATATTCTTTATTCTGTTTTATCCTTATTTCCCAAGAACTCTTTAAATCCCCATTTAAGCTGTTGCTTCAGGTAAGGCACAGGGACTTCTCGTGCAATTTGATAACTGATTCCCACTTCATTTCCGCAAATTTTAGGTGGTGATTTGTGGTACGAAGTCGGCCTCGAGAGAGGCTCCTCCCTGGGGTTTTGGTTTCATTTTTTTCCCTTAAAAAAAATCAGAGTTTCAGAGCTGGGGAAAGGCACCGTCTCCTCCAGTTGCTGCGGTTGCCGAAAATATCCGAGCGTCGCTGGTTTTTACTGGGGAGACGGCGGCTAAAAGTTGGTTTCCATAGCGACACCTCGGGTTTTAGATAAAAGAGAAGAGAAATATCCAGCTCGGGGTGACAAACAGGTGAGGAATTCAAAGGGGAAAACCACCTCAAATTGCTGAAAGCGGGACCAAAGGCAGCGGGGTGATCCCAGTACCGGGTTTGGGTGATCCCAGTTGAACCCAGTACTGGGTTTGGGTGATCCCAGTTGAACTCAGTACCGGGTTTGAGTGATCCCAGTTGAACCCAGTGCCGGGTTTGGGCGATGCCAGTGGATCCCAGTATCGGGTTTAGGTGATCCCAGTACTGGGTTTGGATGATCCCAGTTGAACCCAGTACCAGGTTTGGATGATCCCAGTTGAACCCAGTACCGGGTTTGGATGATCCCAGTTGAACTCAGTACCGGGTTTGAGTGATCCCAGCTGAACCCAGTACCGGGTTTGGGCGATCCCGGTTGAACTCAGTACTGGGTTTGGCTGATCCCAGTACTGTCATCACC